>NC_090744.1:92839638-92842449 GCF_036898095.1 Palaemon carinicauda
GTATTCCCCATTGATATTAATTCTTACATTTCCCCAATCTAAATTCTTTCAAACGTCTTCTAGGTATCATGTGAATAATTTAGAAGATATATATGTGTGTTTTAATACACTTATATACCCATTTAAATCTCTTATTGAAATACTAAACGTGCTCTGGGATGCGAAATCTTTCGCACTCCCTTTCCACGAATATCAGTTAGTAAGCCAGGTGAAAAGCAGAAGTTAAAACCATCGGAACTTGGACAATGGCCCCAACAATCCTTATTATTTCTTCCGAGAATAACAAGCCAAAAATATCAAATAATATAAAACTCTCCCGTCATGTACTCCATCGAATTCTATTTGTATCGGTAACATTCGAACTAAAACAATGTTGCCAAACAATGGTTGTGTTTACGAAACGCATTTCCCCCCATATACCTTTGTTGTGTATTTTCAGATCAAAACAACTTATCATTGTGTGTAGGAATGGCATCTGGACCGTTTTATTAGAGGGTATAAAGTATTTTCGCTGGAATTTCGTGGAATACCGCAAATGACATTTCACGGCTTTCATGTAAACACTCTCCTTGTTCAGAATCCTATTTAGAATCTTTACATACATAAATAAACTCAAAACCAACACCTCTCTCTCTATCTTTCTCTGTATATGTACATATTTTATATATACATACAATATATATATATATATATATATATATATATATATATATATATATATATATATATATATATATACATATACATATATACCAATGCATATGTATACATTTATATACAATAGATATATAAATAAATATGTACATTCACACACATACATTATATATATATATATATATATATATATATATATATATATATATATATATATATATATATATAATAAGAGAGAGAGAGAGAGAGAGAGAGAGAGAGAGAGAGAGAGAGAGAGAGAGAGAGGAGAGGAGAGAGAGAGAGAGAGAGAGAGGGAGTGTGTGTGTAATTATTGTTTTCTCTTTATACGTAAGATTTAACAAGTACTCTTGAAACTCTATTGGGTTAGAGGTGTGATAAAGCCTTTGTCGATTTATTCTTTGTTTCTTTTAGAAAGAATGACTCCTAAGGAAGACTTCAGCTCTTCTCCAGCCTGGTTACAACTTGCAACCCACTAAGGTCAGCTAACAATAAGGTTCTTCCTTCAATCTTAGGACAAATGCAGCACAGTGAAATTAAAATAGATGTGTTTGAAGCGTTCAAACTCACCTGGGAATCGAATCCAGAAATTTCTACCAATTCCTAGAGATTAAGAGAGCGCAGATATTAATGAATTCCATATTGAATTAACGACAAAAAGGAAGAAAATAAAATCGATGAATGTTAACAGAAAAGAAAACATTATAATTTACACCGCTCCGATGATAATAATAATAATAATAACAACAGTAAGTGTCATTATCTACCAAATATGGAGTGCGATATCCGTAGAGTTCACCAACCCTCATAACAAACCCCTTCTCGTTTTTGGCTAAAAATCACAGCACATTAAAATTAATTACCGAATCACTAACATTGCCTATGTTCTATTGAGCTATTTTGTATTTTCTATGTTTATTTTTTATTCTGCACCTTAAGGATATGGGTATCATATTTCTAATATTTTTCATAAAACGTTTTTAGTATAAAATAAGTATAGCACGTCCATAATTATTATTCAATACAATTTGAGTCACAAATGTATTATCAGAAAAGAAAAGAGTAAATGAACAAACAAAGTGATGGACTGACGGTCGATATAATTACATCGAGAGAGAGAGAGAGAGAGAGAGAGAGAGAGAGAGAGGAGAGAGAGAGAGAGAGAGAGAGAGAGAGAGAGAATCTTTACCGCAACAAAAACAATTGCTAAATTAGGACAAACACAGGCCTGTGAAGGAGAAGCTCCTGACCAAAGTCAAAATAAATAAGAGCCCCACAGAAAACCTGGTGACAAGACAGTCCCTATAAAACCCGCCCAACCAGGTAACCTCGACATAGAAAACGGATGATTTAAAGGGCTAACTATTAGTGTCCAGGACCACTACATTGGCGTTCCAAATTAATTTGCTCTCCTGTGGGTACGTTCCATTATTTCACCGTTCAGAGAGACTCTGAAGGGTATGGAATTCGAAGGCATTATTTAGTACGCCTTTTCCCCAAGAATGTTTTAGTGTTTTTTTTTTACAAATAAGGCGGTTTTTGGTATTACTTGGTCTACCTATAAATCACTACCAACATACAGTAATGGTTAACTTCGTTGATCGTAGGAACATTATGACAGTTTATTGCCATTGGCAATTTTTATATTAATGCATACATATTTATGTATACAGTATATATATATATATATATATATATAATGTATATATATATATATAATGTATATATATATATATATATATATATATATATATATATATATATATATATATATATATATATATATATATATAGGTAGTAGGTTGGCCAGGGCACCAGCTACCCGTTAAGATTCTACCGTTAGAGTTATTGGGGCTTTTGACTGACTAGGCAGTACTACATTGGATCCTTCTCTCTGGTTACGGCTCTATTTTCTTTTGCCTAAACATACACAGAATAGTCTGGCCTAATCTCCTGTCCTCGTGCACCTGACAACACTAAAATTACCAAACAATTCTTCCTCGCTCAAGGGTTAACTACTGCACTATAATTGTTCAGTGGCTACCTTCCTATTGGCAAGGGTAGAAGAGACTCTTTAGCTATGGTAAGCAACTCTTCTAGGAGAAGGACACTCCAAAATCAAACCATTGTTCTCTAGTC
>NC_090744.1:92842949-92845449 GCF_036898095.1 Palaemon carinicauda
TTTTTCTGTTTTTTTTTTTTCTGGGATTTGCTCTTATTTGCTATAACTATTGGGAATTATATTTTACTAGAAATATTTATTTTTTCTTTTTGCATTCATGTCATTCGTTACGGTTTGTAAGCTGTTCAATCCGTATTTTCGTAGTTATAACTCTCTCTCTCTCTCTCTCTCTCTCTCTCCTCTCTCTCTCTCTCTCTGTATATACATATAATATTTATATATACATATATATATGGAGATATATATATATATATATATATATATGTATGTATATATATATATTTATATATTTTATATATATATATATATATATATATATAAATTTCCTTTAATAGATTAAAGAAATTAAGAAAAACATGTACTATCGTAAGCAATTTACAAAGTAAAGAAATGACTATTGCAATGTTTTTAAGTTCATAAAAATGAAATGAAATTAAATTATTTAGTGAATGGTTACGAAAAAAATACAGCGTTATCTACACGACAGGAAACCCATTTGGTGATAGACGTCAGCCATCGAAATTACTGTGTGAAAAAGGATGCCAATATTTCTCCTGCCAGAGATGCAAATTGGCGTCGCCCCTTCCAGGGGGAAGAAAAATAACTTATTCTCATCACCCACCTCTTGGGAAAAAAAACTATTTTGACGGTTATGAACTTGTACCTTTCACCTCCTTTCCCCTTCTTATCCCCCTTTTCTTTCTCCCTTTCTCTTCCCCTTCCTCTCCTGATTAACAAATTTTCTTGGTTTGGGGCTGCAATGCCCAGCCTCCCATGAGGGTGTTTTCTGACAATTGTGGCTAATTTTACTCATTTTGCGTTTGGGGGTCTTGGAAGAACCAGGATTAATAGTGGGTTTGTTTATTTGTTTGTTTTCTGCTTAGGGCTGGCCTTCTATATTCGTCAGATAAAGATGTCAGGATGCCAGATAACTCCTAATCAATCAATCGCCAGATAAAGTATTAACTTAGTATAATGATTATTATCTTCTATTGGTATCCAATGATGTATTTTCGTACTGCTTGTCATTTATCAAAGGAAGAACGGACATCTCTGTTTATCAGCGATAAAATTTTTGTTCCAAAACCGGGTCCAGATTTATAGGATTTGTTTCGCGAAGTGTAAGAAAGAAAAAAAAATATTCTTCGTGTAGTTAATTGGAAATGTCAATCCATTGTTTCCTCAGCATTTCGTGGTTATCTCATTAGTTTAATTTTTAGGCACACGATATGATGTCGGGTCACACAAGATTGTTTAGCAGCATCCAGACCTCTCCTAAAGTTACTGGCATTTTTTTTTCTTAATCATTAAAAAGTGGAAGCGCTTGTTCGTTTCAGATGACGTCTCAATCTTTTTCCTAATTCGTTTCTAATTAATTTTCAAGTATGATTAATCCATATAATGGCACATGAACTTTTTCATAATCTTTAGCATTATTGAAGTAGCACTTGTTCATATTAGATACCATAACTCATAAGAGCATGAACCGTAGGAGTGCTTGTCGCCAGCTTGTGCTACTTGGTGCTCCAGAGACTGGCGCCAAGGTGCAAGGAACCTTGCTTGTGTGACACCTCCGTGAGAGTCACTACTTCCAGTGTACCCAAATATCCCTCCATCACCTGATTCGCCTTCCATTTGTCTGCCGTAGATTTAGCTGGCATTAGACCAGGTGGGAAAGTGAGCGGGAGGCCTTACATGGACCTCGGGACTCTACCAACCAAAAAAATCGATAAATAATGTCTGGCCCCTCTTTACCTTTTTCTTTTCTATTTATTACTTTTTCCGACTAAAAATCTGAGGACTTCCGATACAGGTATTCGGACGAAACTTCTTTTTTTATGGTGACAATGGAATCTTTCTCATGACGATTATGTCCCATTGAGCTTTCTTAACTTCTTTTCTGTCATACAGGAAAAGAAAAAAAATGGAAGGAAAAAAAGATTTCCTCCCCCGGTCGCAAAAGGTAAGAATTTTTTTTCCCACACGGGGAAGCGATGATGGTGATGATGATGATGATGATGATGCAGGCGTCATCAAGGTACTTGGATGCAATTTGGGCTCTTGTTTTGACCCTTCCCCCCCCCCCCCCTCTCTCTCTCTCTCTCTCTCTCTCTCTCTCTCTCTCTCTTTTTTTTCAACAGATTTACTCTTGTTCATATCTCAAGTGTTTTTACTCTCTCTCTCTCTCTCTCTCTCTCTCTCTCTCTCTCTCTACAGATTTATTCTTGTTCATATTTCAAGTGTTTTACTCTCTCTCTCTCTCTCTCTCTCTCTCTCTCTCTCTCATAGGATCAGGTAGAAATGGTAAACCCCCGTTAATTTTTTCCCATTTTCTTCTCTCCCCTTTCTGCTACCCTCTAAATGTCCCTCCCTCCTCCCACCTCTCCCTCTCTTCCTCTTTCTCCTGTCCCTCCTCTGCCCCTCCTTTATTGGGCAATGGTTCATCTCCCTTCCGTCACCCTAGCTTTTTACATTTTCCCCACACAATGCATGGGAACCG
>NC_090744.1:92850449-92874078 GCF_036898095.1 Palaemon carinicauda
AATATTTAGCCTTGATATATGACGGGTTGCGTACACTAGTTATTATATAGTGATTTTCAGTTAGAGATTATAGTTCACCAACAGAAGTGGATCTGTATAGGGGAAGGGATGTCATGTACATTTTTATGTAGTCATTATAGATATTAAGCTTTAGACAACGTCTTCATTGTTTGAACGTCCGTTGTAAATAGATTGTTCCTTTTTTCCCTGCCTTCCACTGGCCACTTTTAGACCGATTGCATTCCTCCTCTCACCAAGATTTTATTTCTTATTCATGTCTATTTTGCGGTTTTTTAAATTCATGAAACGTGTTTACTCATGACGTTATAATCACTGGATTTTATTTTCTTCTTTCTTTTAAAAAAAAAATGGATTTCGGAAAGGCATTGATTTTTCTTGTGTAATTTTATGAAGCTTTGTAGGATCGTCTACGATTCGCTCTCGGTGCGTCCGAAGTTCAGCAGCCATTGCCTGTCCTCCCTAGTCTTAACTTGGTGTGGACGGGCATCGGTGTCTGCCATTTACATGCATGTCCGGTGTCTTTGACATGAGTTTGTGGTGGTGAGGCTAAAATGAGAGGTTTGAACTCATAAGGTTGAAATGATTGGGCGTGTGAAAATCGAGTTTTAAGTTGGAAATAATTACTCATATTTGTCCAAATCTGTCCTTTTGGCAGTTTATTCTATCTCAGGGGAATGGAGAATTCCACTTTGAAGAAGTGAAGAGCATAATTAGAGTTTGATTGGTATTATGATATAGCTACAATATCTTTAATAGTTCAATTGTTTGTATATTGTAGTAGGTTAGCCAGGGCACTAGCCACTCATTAAGATATTACTGCTAGAAAGTTATTGGGTCTTTTGACTGGCCAGACAGTACTGCATTGGATACCTCTCACTGGTTATGGCTCATTTTTCCTTTGCCTACATATACTCTAAATAAACTGGCCTATTCTTTGCACATTCTCCTCTATCCTCATTGTTCTTCGCTTAAGGGATTAACTAGTGCACTGTAATTGTTTAGCGGATACTTTACTCTTGGTAAAGGTAGAAAAGAGACTTTAGGTATGATAAGCAGCTTGTCTAGAAGAAGGACACCCCAAAATCAAACCATTGTTATCTAGTCTTAGATAGTGCCATAGCCTCTTTACCATGGTCTTCCGCTATCTTGGAGTAGATTGCTCTTGCTTGATAGGTATACTCAGGCACCCTATTCTATTCTTATATCTCTTCGTCTTGTTTATTGAAGATTTTGTAGTTTTTATATGAAAGATTCATTTTAATGTTGTTACTGTGCTTGAAATATTTTATTTTAATTGTTTATTACTTCTCTTCTAGTTTATTTCCTTTTTTTCCTTTACTCATTGGCCTATTTTCTCCCTGTTGGAGCTTATATATACATCCTGCCTTTCCGACTAGGGTTGTAGGTTAACATAATAATAATAATAATAATAATAATAATAATAATAATAATAATAATAATAATAATAATAATAATAAATAATTAATAATAAATAATTAATAATTAATAATTGATAATTAATAATCAATAATTAATAATAATAATAATAATAATAATAATAATAATAATAATAATAATAACCCATGTTCAAAAATTCTGTCTGCACCAGGCACCTTGTATCATTCTTTCAGTAATTGTCTTGCTGTTGCATAACCGACGATGTAACATGTGATCTCCAGTAGAGAGACCAAATTCCGAAGTCTTTTTAGTGCTTATGTTTTATTTCGAAATTCCTCACCCCGGTGGGGTTTGAGCCTCGTCTTACGGATCATTCCTCGATCCCACTTCAACGGACTTAATACATGAGTAGAAGGTAAATGGTGATCGTCATGTTGGCATGCCATTCTTAGAGGTGTTCAGACTTAGGATTCTCCTTCGCTCAGAGTTACATTAGCAAGACTTACGATTCTCTCTCGCTCAGAGTTACATTAGCAAGACTTACGATTCTCTCTCGCTCAGAGTTACATTAGCAAGACTTACGATTCTCTCTCGCTCAGAGTTACATTAGCAAGACTTACGATTCTCTCTCACTCAGAGTTATGTTAGCAAGGCAAACGATCCCCCCTCGCTCAGAGTTACAATAGCAAGACTTACGATTCTCTCTCGCTCAGATTTGTGTTAATAAGACTTACGATTCTCCCTCGCCCAGAGTATGATAGCAAGACTTACGATTCTCCCTCTCATCAGAATTATGTTAACAAGACTTACGAATCTCTCTCGCTCAGATTTGTGTTAATAAGACTTACGATTTTCCCTCGCTCAAAGTTATGTTATTGAGACTTACGATTCTCCCTCGCTCAGAGTTATGTTAGCATTCATTATTATTACTACAAGTATCATCGTAACGAATATGGATTATTATTATTATTATTATTATTATTATTATTATTATTATTATTATTATTATTATTATACGTCCAATCATGTTTTAGTTTCTAATTCCATCATCTCTGTCATTGTCCTTCCATTTTTCCATATAATCCACCATCATCTTATTTTCATCAAACGTAACCTTCCATGAAGATTCTCCCTCCCCCTTCCCACCTACACCATCCCCCGCACCGTACTCCCAGCCTAACCCCTACCTCTTCCTCGCCCCATCTTCTCTCCCATACCGAGGTAATTTGGGAGTGTAACGTAATCACAGGCCTGGGACTCCTATAATAATTTGTAGGTAATTACTAGTGGCAGATAATGATAGGTATTAAATTATAAGGGCAGCTCTAGCCGTACCTTCAAAGGCCTAACCGATTCCTTAGTTACATAGAAAGGTAACATCCAGAGTATTTGGCTGAGGCACGCTATTCGGAGCACCCGATTCCCCCCCCCCCCCCCCCCCCTAGTGGTACACCACTTTTTCTCGCGTTTTCTATTTTGCTCACATGCAGTACATTTCTATTGGTCATTTTTTTATATTCATGTCTCGTCTTGTTATTTGCTCTCTCTCTCTCGCATTTATTTATGTTTTGATGCTTTTGTTTGTTATAATGATTTTCTTCTCTTACCTCCCTCGGTATTTTTTTACTTAATTTTTCACCACCTATCTTTTTCGTTGTCTTCTTTCATTGTCATCTCCCTGCCTTTCTCAGTTTTATCGTCTTTTTAATACTTAGATTTATGTAATGTACCGTAGGTATTAAGGCTGCCGTCTTTTCATTAATTCCTAGTGAAGTTACTTCCTAAATATAGTAGTTTTATTGGATTTCTTGTTAATTTTAGTATGGTCCGATTTCCCCGTTTTTCTTCTCCTTGTGTTTATAAGCGCCTGTAGCTTTCAGTTTTGTTCTTACATGTTTGATTGACGTATTCTGGTTGTTAATATTTTATCTACAATATTTTTAAAATATAAAACCAGTCCCATTGATCTTTGTATTTCGCATCTTCACGGACCATGAAAGAAATATCCGCGGAGTTGTAGCTATCCGCGAAGTTCAGGGTTATCCGCGGAGTTCTAGCTACCTTGCAAAGAATGGGTGAAGGTGGGTTAATTTAATCATTAATAGATCTCCTTATGTTTTAGTTCCAGTCATGGAAAGTTCATAATTTTAAAGTGAATTCAAATGCTATATTGTTAAAAGGACTTTGCAAAAGTCTCTCTTCAGGATTATTTATGCCTCTGTTTTTTTTTTTTTTCTTTATTTCCTTCTGTATTTCTTTATATCCGACTGGCCTGCTCTCTCAATGATATTGTTACTCTTGTACTTGCAGCAATCTTCTATAACTAGGGTGATATTTTGTCTAATAATATTAATAATGATAATGAGAAAAACCAAAAATAGTAAAATATCGAAAGTGATGTTTTTTATGCAGTTCCACTTAATATGAATATTTGTAATTTTTTTTAATGTCTCCACCTCACGAAACTGCCTCCAATTGCTTTGAGTGTAGCACTATTTTAACTATTCAACATATATTTTATGAATGGTTTGTTTTTGAAACGCATAGAGGTTTACGTTTTAGTCATAAAACTTTTACTGACATTTTATCTGATTCTGAGAATTTTTCTCGTTTTAAGATGTTATTGTTTTTAAGCACAGACTTTGATAAAATTTAAATATCTATTCATCATAGATTCCACTTTCTAAATTTTTAATAAATAAGATTATATATATATATATATATATATGTATGTATGTATAAATAACTATACATTTATATATATGTATGTGTGTGTATATATATATATATATATATATACATTATATCTATCTATATATATACATATATATATATTATATCTATATATAGTATATATATATATATCACGACTTTTTATTGCCAGTTCAGCAGGAACCAAATTTGACTCGTGGGACTGCTATGTGTCCATCGCTTTAGTAAAGATGATAATGGTAATATTAAAGTTGTTCTTGAATTGCATCCAGATGTATAAGTAATTTATTACCTAATTTCCTACCTGATACAATTTTATGTTTACATATTCCTGCCATTGATAGTGATAATTTTGATAGTTTATTCTATTATTATCATTATTATTATTACTTCATAAGCTATAACCCAAGTTGGAAAAGCAGGATGCCATAAGCCCAGGGGCTCCAACAGGGAAAATAGCCTAGTGAGGAAGGGAAAAAAGGAAAATAAAATATTCTAAGAAGAGTAACAACATTAGAAAATAAATATCTCCTATTTAAACTATAAAAAATTTAACAAAACAAGAGGAAGAGAAACAAGATAGAATAGTGTGCCCGAGTGTACCCTCAAGCAAGAGAACTCTTGAAGGAAATGAAATGTACATACATAATTGGAGATGTTCACATGTATCTGGAAAGATTAATGGAAAGGATAAGTGATGCATCTGATTAATGCTCTATTATCTGTAAGGAAATGCTGCCAATTTTCTAGGAAAATATCTGGGATTTCCTTGAGCAAGTTTCTTATTCTGATTGCGGTTAAGAATCACAAGTATTATGTTATTAGACCACCTTATTTTCTTGTAAAATTATGAGGAATCGTGTACATCGTAAATTAGAATTTTGTGGTCCCAACTACCTACACTGATTAATGATTTACGTGAGTTTTTGCATGTTCAATATTTTTCTTGTCATTTCATAAGTTGAATGTGTGTCCTTCGGCACCAGTGAAGAGTAATATATATATATATATATATATGTGTGTGTGTGTGTGTGTGTGTATATATATATATATGTATATATAGTATATATATATGTATATATATATATGTATATATATATATATATATGTGTATATATATATATATATATATGTGTGTATATATATATATATATATATACACACGATTTTGCCGAATTATGAGGGATATGTATGTTGTGATACAGGTGTAGATCATTTATTTATTAAAAAACTTTCGTGTTTATTCGTGTGTCAACGGTGTTTGTATGCGAGTTGTTTATAGTTACTGTTGCGTTTAATTCGGCCTCTTAAAGTTGGAAAAACTAAGATGGAAATTTATGCTTACCTCTTTCATTGTTTTAACCTTAGAAAGACGATCAGTAAGATTGTTATGGGTCTCTTAACCTTATTCATTATTTCATTTGTTTTTTTGTTTTATTATTTAGGTCAATGGGAATAGAATTCCCTCGAAAAAAAATCTTGAAAACGTTGCGCCTTTGTTCTTATGTTTACTCTCAAAATTTTTGAAACTTCGTTAAATGACATTTTTTTTTTTTTTTTAATTTATAAGGACTTTTAACTGGCGTTTATTTTGATTAATGAAAATTTTTTAAAATTCAGAGAATGAAGGGACTGTATTCTGTTATGAGGACCGAGCATTCTACTTTACCTCTATTCCCGTTTTCTTTTTTCCATTTTACCTCACACATTTAGTGCTAGGTTAACTCTCCCTCAGTTGCAGCTCAGGGTTGAATGGCCTCCCCTACCCCATCGCTGAGCCATATGAGCCAAATTCTACAAATCAAATACAGCCTTTAGGCGTTCATCTCCAATTGTCCCGTGATATGGAATCCTACATTGCGATACTACACTCGACTTGACTCGAAATAAAGTTGTAAAACTCTGGGAATAATGTAGAAGCTGGGTTCTTTCCTAGTACTTCTTCCTTTGCGACTTTCATTTTACTGGGACTTTCCTTTTTCTTCTTCCTTGCGACTTTCCTAGTACTTTTCCTTGAGACTTTCCTTTTACTTCTTCCTTGCGATTTTCCTAATACTTTTCCTTTTGACTTTCCTAATAATTCTTCAATGGGACTTTCCTTTTACTTCTTCTTTGAACTTTCCTTTTACTTCTTCCTTGGGACTTTCTTAATAATTCTGCAGTGGGACTTGCTGTTAATGGTTTGGATCATTTGGAAAGGGATCAAGATGGCTTAAAATATTGACAACGTTAACGTTGCCGTTTTTTTTTTTTTTTTTTTCTCGTTGATGTTACAGTGTACATGACTTTTCGCAATGAGTACTGATTTTATTTCTCCATGATGTCATTGTTTACTTTTAACGTCTGTTGTTTAATAGTCAATCAGATGTTGCTTTTTAAACGTACAGTTACTCGCAGCATTTTAAACGCAAGGGATGTTTCCCATTCCGTTACATGTATGGTGGAGGGCCATTTTATAGAACCATGAATGTAAATGTTAAAGTTTATCCATCAAGCGTTAGAAATAACACGACTCTCTTTGCTGGGATTGTGTGCTTAATGCCAACAATCCAACCAGCTGACTTTAATGACTGAGAAATGTCAAAGACTACCAGTTAACACCTATACAAAACGTCCTTCCTTCCTTACAAACATGACGAAAGTCGTATCGGTCGAGGAACCGTACATAATGAAAAACGACTTCGAGTCAGGGACGCCGAGAGACCAGTATGGCTCGTCGGACCCTATCCGCGATGGTTACGCCCCTGTTAACTGGAAGGCGCCCTTGCAGGTATTGGAATCGTGGGGCGAAGCATCTCCGGCGTGAATGGAGGCGAGAGCTGTATTGTGGCGGTGGTGATGATGAGGGGTATTGTGCAATCGTGTTTGCAGGTACTTTTGAAGTGTGTTTCGGGTGGGGTTGAGGTGAGGGACACTTTTTGGGGAGAGGGAGGGGAGGGGGGAAGGGAAGAGTTTTCGTGAGATTGGTTTGGCGGGGGAGTGGGAGTGGGAAAGTTATAGGAAAGAGAGAATATTAAAATACATTTTATTCTGCAACATTTTGCGAATACTTGATTTAGTAATCGTGCAATTTTCTTCGTGGTTGCAGAATATGAGGCTAACTTTCGTTCATATTACGGTGGTATATATATATATATATATATATATGTATATATATATATATATATATATATTATATATATATTATATATATTATATATATATATATATACATACATATATATATATATATATATATACATATATATATACATATTATCAGTTCAGCGTATCATTGGCAGGTTCGTGGGCTTAAAGTTGGTGAAAGATAAGAGAGTATGACTATCATCTCGGCATACGCCCCTCAACAAGGGGGTATTGAAGAGGAAAATGTGGAATTCAGAAGGAAATCAGAATATATAAAAAGAGATACAAGGAGTGAGCTGTTAGTGTTATATGGGGACATGAATGTCCACGTAGGTGAGAATTCTGATAGCATTGAAAGAGCACATGGATGAAGAGATTTTTAAGGAATTCACGTATTATTGATAGAATCTAAATTTTTACCTAAGATTTTTTACTAATTCATTTTAAATTACATAGATTTAATATATAGTTAATTATTTTTATCACTCAGATTTCATATATATATATATATATATATATATATATATTCACCCATCCATTCACCCATATTTAGAATATTTAAAGATTATAAGTATATACTGTATATACATATATATAATTATTTTTTTTTCATTTATTTTTTTTTCCTTATCAATTGAATTTTGAAAATCTTATAATTCTTTATATCCCGATTTTTTTTCGGGCCAGCCCTGTGAGAGTCAAGCTTGACTCATTGGGCTGGTAAAACTCCTTCTTTTAATAATAATAATGATGAAGAGATTATGGAAGAAATCAGGAAGGTGAAAGATTATTAGAATTATCAGCTCTGAATCTGGTGGTCAGGAACACACGCTGAGAAAAAAATAGAAGTCATTTGGTGACTTATAAAGTGGACAAGAGGAAACTCTTATTAACTATGCTTTGGTTCAGAAGGATTGCAATGTTATTTCAACCGAATCAGTTGTAGCTTAACTTATACTTGTGGTGGCAGATTTTATGTTGAAAGCGATAATGGAAAGAAAAATTATTATTATTATTATTATTATTATTATTATTGTTGTTGTTGTTGTTGTTATTATTAGCCAAGCTACAACCCTAGTTGGAAAAGCAAGATGCTATAAGTCCAAGGGCTCCAACAGGGAAAAATAGCCCAGTGTGGAAAGGAAATAAGGAAATAGATAAACGATATGAGTAAAAAATAACCATAAAATATTTATAAAAACAATAACATCAATACATATGTCATATATAAACTAATAAAAGACTTATGTCAGCCTGTTCAACAAAAAAACATTTGCTGCAAGTTTGAACTTTTGAAGTTCTATTGATTGAAATACCTTATTAGGAAGATCATTTCCACAACTTGGTCACAGCTGGAAGAAAACTTCTAGAATACTGTGTAGTATTGAGTCTCACGATGGAGAAGGCCTGACTATAAGAATTAACTGCCATACCTAGTATTACGAACATGATGGAACTTCCCGGGAAGATCTGAATGTAAATGATGGTCAGAATTATTAAAAAACTTTCGCAACATGCAAAATGAACTAAGTGAACGACGTTGCCAAAGATTAATATCTAGATCAGAAATAAGACATTTAATAGTCCGTAATTCCCTGGCCAACCAATTAAGATGAGAATCAGCACCTGGAGACCGGACAGGAGAACAATACTCGAAACAAGGTAGAAAGAATTAAAACACTTCAGAATAGATTGATCACCGAAAATCTTAAAAAACTAAGAATAGGATGATGAAAAATTAGAAGTTGAAGGGGGAGGAAGCAAGAGAGTTCAGAAGTAAGGTAGGAAGAGCCAGAGAAGTGAGATATGTAAATGGTCGCCAGAATCGCCTGAAGAGATAGTATGGGATGTTATGAAAGAGATTGTGGTGGCAACAACAGCAGAGGTGGGTGGGAGGACAAGTGGTAAACAGCAACAGGGAAAAGAAACGTTGAAATCAGGAGGTTCAAACAGCTGTGAAGGAAAAGTGTGTTGTCAGAAGATGATGATAACTACTGAACTTATGAGGAATGTAGGCAGATGAAGAGGGGAAACAGAGGAGAGTGATAGCTATTTTAAGGGAGAAATCAGGAAAGAATTGTGAGATGATAGGAACACCAAAAGGGAGAAAAGTTTACCTACAGAATTGCAGAAATGAGAAGAAAGATAGGCAGGGTGTCGGAAAGGTAAGAATTATTAAAAATGAAAATGGAAATATGTAGATTGTGGAAGCGAAGTCAAGAAAAAGTAGAAAGAATATTTTTTCACAACTATTAAACACACAATTTCTTAAGATCCGTTAATAGCAAATATCAGAGAGAGAGGAGAGAGAGAGAGAGAGAGAGAGAGAGAGGAGTGTGTGTGTTACGAAGGAAAGGAAAAATAAATAAAGTTTCAGGAAAATCCAAGGTACCAATTGAAATGATCAAGGCATTAATAAATCTTGGGAAAGACCTTGGAACATGCGGGGTGTAAAGAAATCCAAGGGACTAGTTGGATGATTCAGTTATATAAATACATACACACACACACCCAGAGACACACATACACATACACACACACACACACATATATATATATATATATATATACACACATACATACATACACCAGTTTACATGACCCGTCAAAAATGACGGCTAAATATTTAGATAGATATGCATACATACGCACCTGGGTGAGAGGGGTTGTAGACGGCCTTGGTTGTAGTTAGGAACGGGGTAGGGAGTGGGAAGGGGTGAATCTTTGTAGGGATACCTTAACGTGGTGAAAGGGTTTGTGTATTGCCATAACCAAAAAAGTTGTACTAGTCAGAGCCACCCATACTAGGTTGATTTTGCTTCAAGAGATCAGAGTAATGTGTTCCACCATCGCTAATCCGCCAGCGTGGTGATGAAAACTGGCCAAAACCTCATGCATGAATAAGACATATCTGAGGCCTTTGTCTTGTAGTGGACTAGAACGGCTGCATTTGTTGTTTGCTGTTGTTGTGTATGTATTTATATATTCTAATCGTCCAACTATCTTCCCATTTATATCTTCATTCGACCATATTAGTCTCGCTGTATACCAGGGTCGGCCGCTCGAGTCAACTTTCTCCATCCCATTACTATTCCTTGCATCATCTTTCCCTCAGCTCCACTCCAGCCATATCCCTCCTCATCACATCCATTCATGTGATCTGCAGGACGCCTAACACCCCCCCCCCCCCTCTTCCCCCTCCCCCTCTCTCCTCCCCTCCCCTCTCCCCATCTCCCTCCCTTCTTACTACATGGTCATATTATCTGAGAGGAGCTTCCCTAAACTTATGTTTTACATGAAATATACCACACATTCCTATATCTTGACTATCCTTCCTTTTCAGTAGTAATATTCCAGCAATCCGTCTCACTATCTCCATCATTATATGATTAGTTCATTGTTATGGCATAAAAAAATGTCTCTACAAGCTCAAGAGTAACCAACAGAACCGACAATTAGTCTTGACAGGAAGAGGAGAGCATTGAATGAAGTATGAAAATCGCAATCATAATTATGGAGAGGTAATTAAAAGTAAAAGTAGTAATATATGTACTAGGATAGAAGGATAATTAATAAAAGAGAAACAAGCTAGATGGATAACAAGATAGAATGTGAATGAAAAGAAAAATAAGTTGAACATTAATGAACAGAGTCAATGTCTTTTTGTTGGTGCCTGGTGATCGAGGACCACGGACTTAACCCCCCCCCCCCCCCTCTCCCCCCTTCCACGCCTTTAAAACCCCTTCCCTCCTCATCCGCAGTGTTGTTGTTTTCCCTTTTTTTAGAAGTGTCTTTGAGGAGAGAGGAGAAAATGTTGTAGCTTATACTTGTACACCTGCACCAGGCCATTTGCATCCGAAAGGTGCTAATTTCCTCTATGTAAACACCACTCGCCGTTCATAAATATTGATTGCATACATGTGCCCTCTGACGGATGTTGTCCGCAATTGCAGATGGGTGGTCTCTCTCTCTCTCTCTCTCTCTCTCTCTCTCTCTCCTCCTCTCTGTGTCTCTCTCTCTCTTTGTGTTAGAGCACAGTTAACGACTAGTGGGTGTTGGTGGACGAGAGAATATAATAAGAAAATGGGGTGTCAGTGTTCGGAAGGTGATAGGGATCAGCCATGGAAGTGAAATGTTATTTGCAGGAGAGAGAGAGAGAGAGAGAGAGAGAGAGAGAGAGAGAGAGAGAAAGAATTCTTAGTTTTTCTTATATAACCAAAAGAAGGATTAGCCATATAGAGAGAAAAAAATCCAGACTTGTTTCTTTCCTATATAGCAAAAATAGGGATGAGAGAGAGAGAGAGAGAGAGAGAGAGAGAGAGAGAATTGGTATTAGTTTTTATCTTATATTAGCCAAAGTAAGGATCAGCATGGAGAAAAAAATCATACTTGTTTCTATCCTATAAAGCAAAAATAGGGATGAGAGAGAGAGAGAGAGAGAGGAGAGAGAGAGAGAGAATTCGTATTAGTTTTTTTCTTATATAACCAAAATAAGGATCAGCCATAGAGAGAGAGAAAAATTCATACTCGTCTCTTCCAGAGAGAGAGAGAGAGAGAGAGAGAGAGAGAGAGAGAGAGAGGTTCATATTAGCTTTTTCCATATATAGCAAAACTTTGAGTAGTGATGATTTTTAATGAGTTGTCGGTCGTTAGTTGCTGAGGAGATGGATCGAAGGGAGTTCAGTTACAATGAATTGAGTGTACAGTCGAAGTCCTAATATTGCATCGATATACGTGGAGAATGGAAAGCCAAAAGTCAGTTCTTCTGGGTTTGCCAATTGAAAATATATTCAGCAAGGAAGAAAAAAAGATGCTATTTTCATCTTCGTTTTAACATAAATTTTTTGATAAAATACCAAGTTATAAGCGTTAAATGTAACCATAAACCACATACATGCATTATATATATATATATATATATATATACACGCTATTTACTATGAAATATGTAATTTATAGGATTTTTGATGGAATTCATATTATAAACATGAAATTTAAATAGAATGAAAATGTACTAGTGAAATAAACGCTGCATAAAAAAAAAACTAGTATATATAATGTAATTACTATAACATCATTTCCCATATTCATATGCAAATATCAGCAGAGCTTTATTTGCATGATTTGATTTCGGTAGCTTTTATTTTTTTTTTTTTATTCAAAATCTTCTTTCGCGTTTTGAAATTACATTACGGTGAATTGTCTCCTCGCCTTTAGCCCCGAAATTACCAGATATAACGTCAGGATATAAGATGTTTCTTAGCGTATTAATTTCATTGTCAAATTTGTGTTAATACCACAGCATCTTATGTGCATTGTTAAACACAAAGAAAGTATTTCTTATTTAATCTGCTGTTTCTGTACAAAGTATACCATGTAAATTGGCGAATAAGAATCGCATATAGATTATAAGGAGCTGGTTTAATCTCGTTAGGTTTAAAGGTAAAGCTATCTCTTACCCAAAAGGAAAATTTCTGCTGTCATCATCCCCCGTTCGAAAGGTTAATAATTATACAGTACCTTACCTTTCTCTTCCAACGATTTTGTAGCTGGAGGTGTGTATATTGTGCATCATTAAGTACACATGGAGAGATAAATAACTATCAAGAATGGTAAATGTGGCATCAAAATATATCATACATTAGTGTTGGCGTAGCCTCTTTTTTTTTTTTTTTTTTTTTTTTTTTTTTTTAATACAAGCAAATGGAAGGAAGGTAACTTTCTTACTTACCGAACACTATATATTCGGAAAATCGGACGATCTGTGGAAGAAAAAAAAAACATAATTAGATATGTAAAAACATGAAACTCTACAATTCAGTATTTTTAAAGATCTTAAACTGCCTTTCAAGAGAAGTGTCTATTACTTGCATTGTTCAGTGCCAATCATACACACATACACACACACACACACATATATATATATATATATATAAATATATATATATATACTGTGTGTATATATATATATATATACTGTGTGTATATATATATATATATATATATTATTACCTAGGCTACAGCCCTAATTGGAAAAGCAAGATATATATACATACGCACACACACACACACACACACATATATATATATATATATATATTTATATAATATTGTAACTTTAAATTTATGCACATCTCCCACCGTTAACAGAGCCAAAATCAGCCACATATGAAACTACCTAGTTCACCAAAATTTTCATTTGGCATAACTAACCATAACAGTGAATTATGTACCTGGTGGTTAGTCGACTGTGCTGTATCTAAGACATGAAAAGAAGTGCCATGCGTGGTGTTCAAGAACACACTGTGAAGCACGCGACCTTTCTCTGCTTCACGGGTATTAGTGTCTCTCTGTTCTAATATCTCTTCTAATCCATCTATGCTGCACATGATATGTTTCCCACCTATCGTGGTGTACCGTAGGCAGTTTGCAGTTCATATCCGTTCCAGATTCGTTTCATAATACTGTCCACTTCTTTTATCTTTACCTAGATGATGCATCTGATTGCCCCCCCCCCCCTCCAAAGTACCTTGGTTATGCTATTTCCACATAGCGCGAATTCTGTAAAGCAAACCAAACTTACCCCCCAATAATTAATCTATCCATGAGTTCATCTACGCTGTAAACCTTTCTTACCATTTATTTAAGTGTCCCAAATGTTATGCTGCTTAAATCATTCTTCACATATACTACACAAAAATCTTATTAACCGATTCTGCTTTCTTTTATTTGATTTAGTTTTAGTATTTACTCTTCATTTATATTTAGAAAAAATTACCTCAACGAAACTTCCACATTTGACGTTCATAGATTATCCACTGAAAGGTTTAAAGGTCATTGATAAATGACAGAGGCAAGGGACAGTGGCAAGCCCTGGCGACTGACTATATATATATATATATATATATATATAATGTATATTTATGTATAAATAAACATTATATATATATATATATATATACATACATACATACATATGATCAGCACCCAAGCCAATTTTCCACCCAAGATAGGACCAAGGAGGGACAAGTAATGGCTACTGATGACAGCAGGTACACCTATAGGCTCCCCCATCCATAACTCACAATAATAATCGAGACTTCCTTGTGCCTCGAACTCATGTCCAACAGATTACGAGGCAAGGATGTTTCCAATAGACTACCGCAACCCTTATATTCACCGGAACATTGCATTCTAGTGTGTTTTTCTCACTTCTCAGTGTCCTAAACCCTAGTCTATTTTACTTCCATCTTTTGTGGATTAACTTCTTTCAATCACACTTATAATGTAATTTTCACACCTGCCCTGACTGTTGTTGTTGTTGTTGCTGTAAATAGTGTTATATTTATAGCATCCTTTTCAACCGTACCTTTCTTTTCAAATCTACAGCCAGATAACAACTTTCCGAATCAGGCAATTCAATTGCTGGATTCTTCAGAAGTTCAAACTTGTAGTGTATGTTTTTATGTTGAACAGGCGGACATAGGCCTCTATTCTTAGGTTTTATAGGAGCCTATCTTTTTTAACGTTATTACTGATCTGAAGATATTTTTAATTACTTTTCCTATAGTTCATTTATTTCCGTTCCTCACTGGGCTATTTTTCCTGTTGGAGCCCATGGACTTGTAGCATCCTTCTTTTATAACTAGGGTTGTAGCTTAGCTAATAATAATAATAATAATAATAATAATATTTCCATTCATTTGTTCGTATATAGAAACATATATGTTTGCGTGTATACTTATGCACTTACATAAATTCTTAACTACACTAATTATATATATATATATATATATAGATATAGATATCTATATATATATATATATATATTACATATATATATATATATATATATAGAGGTTTCAAGGTAGCTCATGAATGACAGAGGCAAGAGACAATGAAAAAGCTCTAGCTAGCAAGAAAATGTCCTAGAGACTGACCATATATATATATATATATATATATATGTATGTTATACACTGTATATAGGATCAGCGCCCAAGCCTCCTCTCCAGCCAAGCTAGGACCAGGGAAGGCCAGGCAATGACTGCTGTTAACTCAATAGGTAGACCTATAGGCTCCCCATACTCCTCCTTAGCTCACAAGGATGGTGAGGTTGCAGACACAACAAGAACTTATCGAGCGTGAGCGGGACTTGAACCCTAGCTGGTACACCCCAAGGCAGGGACGTTTCCAATAGTCCTTTTTGTACTGGACTTGAAATGGCTGCATTTGTTTTTGTTGCTGTCTATATATATATATATATATATACTGTATATCTATATATGTATATATATATATATATAATGTGTGTATATATATATATATATATATATATTATGCATGGAGAGATTGTAAAAGATTGATTTTATTATTATTATTATTATTATTATTATTATTATTATTATTATTATTATTATTATTTGCAAAGCTACAACCCTAATTGGAAATGCAGGATTCTATAAGCCCAGGGGCCCCAACAGGGAACATAGCCCAGTAAGGAAAGGGAAGAAGGAAAAATTAAATATTTCAAGAACAGCAACAATTCTAAAATAAATACTTCGTAAGTAAAACTATAAAAACTTTTACAAAACAAGAGGAAGCGAAATTAGATAGAGTAGTGTGCTCGAGTGGTACCCTCAAGCAGGAGAACTCTAACCCAAGACAGTGGAAGACCATGGTATAGAGGCTATGGCACTACCCAAAACTAGAGAACGATGGTTTGATTTTGGAGTGTCCTTCTCCTAGATGAGCTGCTTACCATAGCTAAAGAGTTTCTTCTAACCTTACCAAAAGGAAAGTAGCCACTGAACAATTACAGTGCAGTAGTTAACCCCTTGGGTGAAGAAGAATGGTTTTGTAATGTGTGTTGTCAGGTGTATGAGCGACAGGAGAGAAATCTGTAAAGAATAGGTCAGACTATTCGGTTTATGTGTAGGCAAAAGGAAAGTGCACCGTAACCAGAGAGAAGGATCAAATGTAAGTACTGTCTGGCTAGTCAAAGGACCCCATAACTCTCTAGCGGTAGTATCTGAACGGGTGGCTGGTGCCCTGGCCAACCTACTACCTAACCTTTAACATACATTCGGTTCGTTACCAGCAAAAAGAAATAATAACGAACCAAATGTAAATTATGTAAAATTAATATTTTTTTTTTTGGTTCTTTTTGCTGATAACGAACCGAATACATGTAAAATTAAGAAAAAAATCAATCAATTTTACAATAATTGGGTTCGTTATCAGCAAAAATAAATAAAACTGACCACCAGTAGTCTTTCAAAACTATTTCTCTCTCTCTCTCTCTCTCTCTCTCTCTCTCTCTCTCTCTGCATGGGTACCATTTTCTGTTATGTTCTTTTTGCCTGCTACAAACAGTAGATTCTATTTCAGGCTGCTTTTTTTTCTAACACAGATGATGCTGATTCACAGTTTATTTTTGCTCTCCATAAAGTACTATTTCGCGCGCAAAGGCTTTTGTGTTCTCGTCAACGAACGACCATCCCCTTTACTTAACTGCTGTCGGAGGAAGCCCTTTCTCTCTGCTATTGTTACGGAGGACTGTGTGTTTATTTCCCCATCATTTCTGTGTATTACTTTCTAGACATGACAGTGAGTGACCTATACTAAACTATTTTTTTTTAATGAGGCGCATTTGCACCGACTCACAGTGGTGACCTTAATAGCTCGGAAAAGTTTCCTGCTATCTGATTGGTTAGAATTATCTTGTCCAACCAATCAGCGATCAGGAAACTTTTCCGAGCTAAAAGGGCATCCGTGCGAGTCGGTGCAAATCTGCCTCACTAAAAAGAATTGGCTATATAATGTATTTATCAATTAGCTCATCCTTGACGCATAGTCCAGAAGATAGCAAAGACGAACGTGGGCAGTTAGTCTGGAGAGGGCCGTCAGAGGTGGTATCGCAGGGGACACGGGGAGGGTGGTTGGTATGTAAAGGTCAAAGGATTATGAAAGTACATAATTTTGGCCCCATTTTACGGGAGAGCAGCCCCCCTTGCTCTATCTTTGGAAACTCATCAAATATGCAGGTAAGGGGGCCGGCAAACCGCTTTGGTACGCTCGACCCTGCTCTCTCTCTCTCTCTCTCTCTCTCTCTCTCTCTCTCTCACAGACACACACACAATGTTTCTTTCTGCTGTTTTCATTTTTTTTGTTTTATGTTTTGTTCTATACGTGGGCGAGTTTTCCTCAGGATTAATCCGGGTTTTTCTTATCCTCTATTCTATTCGCAATATTTTTTTACGTTCAACTTGAATTTTTCAGCTCCTCCTCATCCTTTTGTTATATATATATATATATATATATATATCATACATACATATATGTATATATATATATTTATATATATATATATATTTATATATTTATATATATATATATATATATATATATTTATATACATATATTTATATACATATATTTTTATATACACACATATATAATATGTATATATATATATATAATATATATACATATACACACACATACATACATACATACATACATATACATATACAGACACTCACACATACACCTGTAGAGAGATTGTTTTCCAATCTGCAGGTATAGAGGGGAATATCCTTCACGGTAGTATTGGTATTTTAAGATTTATATACTGTAATTTCCCTCTGCACATTTTATGAGATCGCAATTGACTGTTCTTGTGCTGGACTAAAAAGAAAATAATTATAACGCTTCTTGTGTACCTTCGTTATCACTACCGTTTTTAATTTTGCTTTTTTCATTACTAAATCTCTCTCTCTCTCTCTCTCTCTCTCTCTCTCTCTCTCTCTCGTGTGTAGGAAAAGTTTAATTTGGTGAGCATTAATTGCCAATAAACAAGTTTTATAAGGGGAGAGAGAGAGAGAGAGAGAGAGAGAGAGAGAGAGGGGTGGGGTGGTGGTAATTGTTTAGGAATAAGAGGCTGATATTTACATCGAATAATCACAAAATTCTTTCTTAATAGTTCCACCCCTTATGCAATAGGAAACTCAATCAATTGGTGTTTTATATCAAGCACCTTCAGATCATAGCTGTATTTCCTTTGGTAGAACGTTACTGTATTGTCTTTATACAACATTACTGAGTAAACTGAAAGCGTCCGCCATTCACTTTCTTCAGAAAAAAAAAAAAAGGCAACAAACATATTTTCCTTTGATTTCCTCAACAAGTTATGTAAACATTTTTAATGATGATGATGTTGGAGAAAGATTTCATAATTGAGTCTGTTATGTAATTCGGGACTTGTATTCAGTAGATATATGTTAATGATCTTGCATGATGATTTTGAAATGTTTGTGTTTCTTGATTTCTGTTTTGCCTTTGCTGTTTTGCCCTCAAAATATCTTATTATCTCATCTCCCTACATGAAATGGAGTTTGGATGGGCAGTTTATCAGAGATTAAATGTGTTTGTCTATCGTAAACCATTTGGTAATATTAGAATATTATAGGAATTAGTATAACAAAGTAGATTATTTATTGGTTACATGCGAGCGCGGGCGCGCACACACAAACACACACTCCAATATATATATATATATAATATAATATACATATAATGTATATATACATTATATATATATATATATATATATACATATATGCATAGTACATATATATATATACATATATGCATATACATATATATATATATATGTATATAAATATATATATATTGTTTATATACATACATATGAGAGAGAGAGAGAGAAGAGAGAGAGAGAGAGAGAGAGAGAGTAATACTTAATTACCCACCAACTTATAAGCCTTTAAGAAACATCATTAAACTTCGAATACGCTTTTCTGAATTGGTGAGGCTTGCATAACAGACCCTCCCCGATCCTTCTCCTGTTTATTTTCCCACATCACTTTCCCGTTGAATTTCCTGATGTGTGTTATATTGAAAGTCAACTAGGCGGGATCCGGATTCTCCCCCCCCCCCTCCGCCTCCCCCTCTCTACCTGGTTACCTCCATCCAACCATCCGAAATGTTCCTCTTACCTTTGCTTCACTTTTTTATTCATATAATCGTACTTGTTCTTGTTTCTTTACCTCTTCCCACAACCCACGCACGCCCACACTTCCTCTTCCAATTTCACTCGCCCTCGGCCTCCCCATGCCTCCGCATTACCCCTTTCCCTCCACCACCCTCCTCCCCTCGTCGTCACAACTCCTTTCTCTCCCTGTTTTCCATCTTCTCAATTGCCCCCCCTCCGCCTCCACCTCTTTCTGTTGGGCGCTCACACGCACTCATGGACACACACACAGACTTTCTGTTCCTCTCTCTCCCTCCTCAGGTGGTTTTTTTATTTTTCATTGTTCCTAAAGGCTCTCGGACCTTAAAGTACGTCTCTCTCTCTCTCTCTCTCTCTCCTCTCTCTCTCTCTCTCTCTCTCGTGTTATGTGGAAACTTGAAGGCATTGCTGCCTATAGTCTGCCTCCTTTTAACTGATGCTGAAGGCCTGTTAGTTTCGTAGGACATTTTATTTTATTTTTTTCCTTTGTCAGTAGCATCAGTGAAGTTCTATTATTGGCCTTGATTTTAGTGCTGCCCTTGACCGTGTTAATCATGAGGCCCTTGTTTTTAAGGAGTAGGTGGGTCGTTTCTAGCATCAGTTCTTTTTGATTGATTGATTGATTTAGTTTTTTTTGGCATCCTGACATCTAAGGTCATTGACGCTGATATCATTTATTTTATATAAAAGATAAAAGAGTATTCAATTAAGACCATAAAAGTTAAGATGTCATTATAAAAGTTAAATAGTTTTCAGAAGACCTGCTTCTGAAATAAATCTAAAAATGCAACTCACATAGTAGGACACATCATGGTCCAAGAATCTTGGCAAGGATGAACCTGCCATCCTCACCTCGAGCCTCAAACAGATATCTATTTCTTAAGGTATTATAATTGGGGCATTCGGTCAACAAATACCCCAATGACAGAGGTACCAAACAGTCGTTGCAATACGGTTGGTGTTTGCCCTTCAGCAGAAACTTGTGTGTCAACCGAGTGTGACCAATACGGAGACGACAAAGAGTCGTCTCCCATTTTCGGGGCATCATGTTATACCTCCAAGGCGATATGAAATTTGTTACTTCTCTCATTTTTATTGCCATCTAGACTATCACAGTGCCGTTGTCAATTATTTCACAAAAATTTCTTGATGTTAGGTAGAAAATCATTACAGGGAATGGGATACCTTCTTGGTAGCAACTCGGATGCAGCATTCTTCGCCAGTAAGTCTGCTTTCTCATTCCTAGACACACCTACATGTGTGACCACCATAGTGAGTATAGGAAGGGTAATATTTCGTGTTCCTCTGGGTAGTGTTCGTGGACTATTTACACGTCATGTGTATTGGCCTAGAAAACAAGCTCGTTGCATATGCAGATGATGCTACTCTCTTTACATCAATTCCATCTCCTGAATGTAGATTTGGGGTTGCTGAATCCTCTAATAGAGATCCAGCTAAAAATAAGTGGATGGTACAAATTATGGGGTATGAAGTTGAATCCGTAACTAAACTCAAAGTATGATTGTAAGTAATTCAAGAACATTGACTCCTCAACATCTGGATCTCAGCATTGATATTGTTTCTTTAACTTTGTGATGACTTTTAAAATTCTAGGTGGGATTCTGGACAGCAAATTTACTTTCGGGGAAACACATCAGGTCTGTGTCTTCTTCAATTACACAAAAAAAAAAAAAAAAAAAAAAAAATTTAATTCTTTCATTCTACCTTGTTTCGAGTATTGTTCTCCTGTTTGGACTTCAGCTGCTGATTCTCAACTTAATTTGTTGGACAGGAACTTACGGTGTATTAAATTTCTAGATATTAATCTTTGGCATCGTCGTTCAATTAGTTCATTATCCAAGTTTGCATAAGAATTTTCATAATTCTGACCATCCTTTCCATTCAGATCTTTCTGGACAGTTCCAACCCTGTTCGTCATACTAGATATGCAGTTAATTCGAATAGTATGGCCTTCTCCATCATAAGGCTCAATACTATACAGTATTCTGTAAGCTGTATTTCAGCTGTGACAAAGTTGTGGAATGATCTTCCTAATTGGGTAGTTGAATCAGTGGAACTTTAAAAGTTCAATTTGGCAGCAAATGTTTTATGTTGAACAGAGCTGACATAAGTCTTTTATTATGATTTATCTGTTTAAATGTTGTTAGTGTTTTTGAAATATTGTATTTTAATTTGCCCATTACTTCTTATATCGTTTATTCATTTCCTTAGTGTCTTTCCTCACCTGTTGGAGTCCTTGGGCTTATATACATCTTGCTTTTCCGACTAGGGTTGTAGCTCAGCTAGTAACAATATATATATATATATATATATGTGTGTGTGTGTGTGTGTGTGTGTACACATGTATACAGCAAATACATGTATAGATATTTGTACTGTATGTATGTATGTATGTGTTCTATACACACACACCACATATATATATATGTATGTATGTATGTATGTATGTTCTACACACACACACACACAACACATATATATATATATATAGTATTTATATATATATATTTATATATATATATATGTATATTATATAATATATATTATATATATAAATATATAATATATACATATACATATACATATACATATATATATATATATATATATATATAAATAAAGAAGCCATCAGCTCCAGGCCAAGCACCTGCGCACGACGTCTGTATTCATAATATGTACAACGGTCCTAAACCATGATAATATCACCACTGGTCATGGTGCCTGGTGACTGGGACCGTATGACTGGTGGAACTGTCAAAAGTACTTCAATATGACACAAGAAGCTAACAACCTGTTTGGATTCTAATTCACAGAGTGCCAAAAGAAATTAAACGATACAAAGAGCTCAAGGTGTCGTCGTTAGCCCCTACTTTGACTCATTAATTTACATCCACACGCAAGTTGATCTCTAGACATACATTCTATAAGTTTGAAATCCTACAAATAGATAAGCGTTTTTCAAGATAATTTAACAAAAATTTTAGTTGTTCGCGAGCAGCCTACGTAGAGTATCCGCTTCTAGACGCTTTTCTTCTCTCCGGAGCTCCATCCAACTTGCAAAGCGATGATGACGGTAGTGAATTCAAACCTGAAATTAGTGTTGAGCTCTAAACCATATGACCAAGGTTGTTGTTCACGGGTTAGCAACACCAACCACAAAGCCAGGAATCAAAGATATGCTTGTTGTCTGGATGAGAGAGAACAACGTTAATGACGTAGTCCACGGGAAGTGAATTCGTGTAGTTACGGAAAACTTACTGCTTACAAGCTGGTATTAATAGGGCACCTTACACCGCGTCGTTTGGCTGTGATGTCAAAGTAGGATTGACTTTTCCCACCTTTCCTAACGAGGACTTATTATCAACGCTTACTTCAGATTTAGATAAAATCATGTTTTGAATAGAGAACAGAAAATAACTAATGAAAGGCTAATAGTTTTAAGCTTATGTACTTTTTATCTTTGTATAAAACAAAATAAGAGAATATTATAAGGTTTTATTTCTTACGAATTATTAAATTGCTTCCTATTAGCCTACTAAATCCTAAAAAAAAAAAAAAAAAAAAAAAATATTGGGGGTTGGGGGTTAGGTGGGGTCTGTTCCTGCATTTGCATACATTACCAATAGACACAATAAGCATTGCCTTATAAGCCATTTGTCTCATGACTCAATTAATAACTAAAAACACGTTATATCAATGAAATATTACGCACAGTATTTCAATAATACAATTCGCATTCTTCAGTGATTTCATGTAATCACTGATTCATATGTTCAGGGATTACACGAAATCACTGAAATATTCAGTAATCACTGAAAAGCTTAGTGATTTCATGAAATTACTAAATGCACGGTTTCACTGTAACATATATTTATTATTATTATTATTATTATTATTATTATTATTATTATTATTATTATTATTATTACTTGCTAAGCTACAATCCTATTGGGAAAAGCAGAATGCTATAACCATAAGCCCTAGGGCTCACCAGCAGGGAAAATAGCCCAGTCAGGAAAGGAAACAGGGAAACTACATGAGAATTCAGTAACAATTAAAATAGAATATTTTAAGAACAGTAACATTAAAATAGATTTATCATAAGTAAACTATAACAAAATTAAAAAAGAACAAGAGGAAGAGAAATAGGATAGAATAGTGTGCCCGATTGTACCCTTAAGCAAGAGTACTCTACGCCAAGACAGTGAAAATCCCTGGTACAGATGCTATGGCACTTCCCAAGACTAGAGAACAATGGTTTGATTTTGGAGTGTCCTTCTCCTAGAAGAGTTGCTTACCATAGCTAAAGAGTCTCTT
>NC_090744.1:92879578-92884578 GCF_036898095.1 Palaemon carinicauda
AGGAAAATGATGTAAACGATAAAAGGAAGAAAATTCTGATGAAAACGATAAAATGAACAAAATTCTGATAATGAGAAAATGAAATAAGTCTGATAAAAACAAGAAAATTAAGAAAAATCGAATAAAAGAAAAAGTAAAGAAAAGTCTGATGAAAACGAGAAAATTGAGAAAAATCTGATAAGAGAAAATGACGAAAAATCTGATGAAAACGAGGAAAATGAAGAAAAATCCAATGAAAATGAAAAAATTAAGAAAATTCGAATGTAAGAGAAAGTGAAGAAAAGTCTGACGAAAGCGGGAAGATAAAAACAAATTTGACGAAAACGAGAAAATGAAGACAATCTGATGAAAACATGAAAAAGCTGATGAAAACGAAAAAATTAAGACAAATCTGATGGAGACGAGAAAATGAATACAAATCTGATTAAAACGAGAAAATTAAGACAAATCTGATGGAGACGAGAAAATGAAAATCTGATGAAAGCGAAAAAATTAAGAAAAATCTGATGAAAACGAAAAAATGAAGAAAAATCTGAAGAAACCGAAGAAAATGAAGCAAAATCTGATGAAAACGAGAAAATTAAAAAAAAATCTGATGGAAACAAGAAAATAAGGAAAAGTACGATGAAAACGAGAAATGAAAGAAATCTGATGAAAACGAAAAAATGAAGAAAAATCTGATGAAAACGAGAAAAAAATTAGATGAAAATGAGAAATGAAGAAAATTTTATGTAAATGAGGCAATGAAGAAAGTCTGATGAAAGGTAGAAAATGAAGAAAAAATTTGATGAAAACGATAAAATTAATAAAAATCTGATGATAACGAGAAAATTAACCCAAATTTGCTGAAAACGAGAAATGAAGAAAATCTCATGAACACGAGAAAATGAAGACAAATTTGATAAAACGAGAAAATGAAGAAAAATTTGATGTAAAAAAAGAAAATTAAGAGCAATCTGATGAAAACGAAAAAATGAAGAAAAATTTGATGAAAGCAAGAAAATGAAGAAAAATTTGGTGAAAATGAAAACAAAATGAAGAAAAATTGGATGAAAAAGAGAAATCAAGAAAAATCTGATGAAAACGAAAAACTGAAGAAAAATCTCAGGAAACCGAAGAAAATGAAGAAAAATCAGATGGAAACAAGAAAATTAAGAAAATTGTGAAGGATAAGAGAAAATGAAGAAAAGTAGGAAGAAAACGAGAAATGAAGAAATATCTGATGAAAACGAACAAATGAAGAAAAATCTGATGAAAACGAACAAATGAAGAAAAATCTGATGAAAACCAGAAAATGAAGACCAATATGATGAAAATGAGAAATTGAAGAAAAATCTAATAAAACGAGAAAATGCTGCAGAAAAAGATGAAGAGTAAAGGCCGTAAACGTATTTTACAGAGAGAGAGAGAGAGAGAGAGAGAGAGAGAGAGAGAGAGAGAGAGAGAGAGAGAGAGAGTTTTAAGAAACAGGTACACCAACGCATACTAGATCCTTATCAAATTTAATTGGTATGGAGGACCTTAAAAAACCCCGAGAGAGAGAGAGAGAGAGAGAGAGAGAGAGAGAGAGAGAGAGAGAGAGAGAGAGAAAAATGGTCGGTAGTGGGTGGCTAGTGCAGGAGAAGACATGCGGGTTTCGGGAATTGGTACTTAAGAGGTAAGAGAGGAGGAAGTGGTGGTGGTGGTAGGGGAGGGCTGATGGGAGGGAGAGAGAAAGAAAGAGAGAATAGGTATTTATAGGCCTACAAACCATTTTCGTTTTTTTTATTCCAAGTTGTGAGGACAGGTTCGCCTGCATTCCAGTACGACTCCCCCTCGTTTTATCCCATATATACTGTATACTGTATATACACATACACAAACACCTATATATATATATAAATATATATATATATATATATATATATACACACATATATATATATATATATATATATATATATATATATATATATATATATATATATATATGTGTGTGTATATATACACACACACACACACACACATATATATATATATAATATATATATGTATATATATACATACGAACATATAACATAATAACATATCTATCTATCTATCTATCTATATATATATATATATATATATATATATAGTATATATAAATACATCTATTTATAAACATATTATTATAAACAAATATAAATTCTATAAATATTATATAATTACATATATATATATATATATATATATGTGTGTGTGTATATATATATATATACATATGTATATATACAGCAGGTTATATATATACAAACTCACATTATATGTGTGTATATATATGCATCAGAAACTTGGAGCCTTACTCAAGCCTTAGAACATAAGCTAGTTACAGCTCAAAGAGTTATGGAGAGAATAATGATGGAAATAACACTGATGGACAGAAAAAACACAACATGGTTACGAGAATAAACTAAAGTTGAGGATATTTAAACAACATGTAAGAAAAAGAATTGGACATGGGCAAGACATATAATGAGAAGGACAGGCAATAGATGGGCATTAGGAATAATAGAATAGGTTCCAAGAGAATGCAAAAGAAGCAGAGAAAGGAAGAGAAGACGATGTATCGACGAACTAAGGAAGTTTGCGGCCGTGGACGGGCAAAGAAATACTATAAACAGACGCAAGTGGAAGTCCATGCCTGAGGTCGTTGTTCTTCAATGACTAATAGAGGCTGATTATGATGATGATGTATATATATATATGTGTATATATATGTGTGTATATATATATATATATATAATATATATATATATATATATATATATATATATTATATATATATATATATATATATATTATATATATATATATATATATATATACGCACACAATTCGATACTTATATAAAAAGATGGGGCAATTTTTTCTTAACAATCAACTGTGCTTGTGTGGAGAGAGAGAGAGAGAGAGGGGGAGAGAGAGAGAGAGAGAGAGAGAGAGAGGGGAGAGAGAGAGAGAGAGAGAGAGAGAGAGAGAGAGAGAGAGCTAAGCGGTAATCCCTCTATAAGAACAGGTGAAAATACCCTTAGGGAGAATGTAACGAAGGCCTCCCCCTCCAACCAATCTTTACGGGAGAACCGAAAATTAGGATAAAAAGATGATGAAAAAAAAACTAGGCCCAATGAAGGCCTAAAAAGCACTGAAGAAGAGGAAGAAGAGGAAGAAGAGGCTCTCACGGATTGTGTAGGCGAGTGTGTAAAATACGAGGGCAACGCGATATTCCGTCAGGATGATTTTGAAAAATGATCGGCCTATTTTATCCTCCGGTTTTTTTATTCTTTTATTTGTCCTTCCTTCGGGGGTCTGGGAATATGGCCTTGTGGGACTACGGACGGGTGAGAAGAGCCAAGGGCGAAAATTAAACTGAATCTGCCGTTACGAACATATTTTTTTCATGCCTGAAAAAATATACAATGAAGAAACTGTTAGGGTCTTTTCTCATCTTGATAACGCCAATAACTGGTTATATAAAGCCGAATAAAAATCCAAATTATAAATTCATATTTTTGGAGTCCTAAGACTACATCACATCACAAATATAAACAGAAATATAGTTTCTAATTTCAATTTTCTTCATTTCCCTCGGCCCCCTCTCTCTCTCTCCCTCTATGTAATTTTAGCCTAAGGCCTACACAACAGTAACATTATAATGAGTGACCTCTTGTTAAATGCTGGCCTCCGCCTCAGGCGAAGGGTTTTCTACAGCGTTGGGATGTTGAGAATAGTATTTAAGTTTATACGCAAAACCTACCTCCTCTAATGGTCCGGGTTCTGGAATGGCACCAGAGCGGCTTGACGTAACGAAATAAAAGTATCTTCTTGGATACATGATTTTGAAAATATGATATTTTAGGCATGGCTGGTCGATTAATTGATTTGAAATTGAAAGTTGCCAAGCTTCCTGGCGAGAGTGATTTAGACTCTCGACACCGTTAATAAAATGGGGTATAATCTACCAATTATCTTAAACTGTTTGCGTATTTTGATAAGAATGACTTATAATAATATGCGCTCCAGTCACTTATGAAAGATCAAAATCCGGTTTCTAGCAACCATACAACAGAAAACGAGAGAGAGAGAGAGAGAGAGAGAGAGAGAGAGAGAGAGAGAGAGAGAGAGAGAGAGAGAGAGAGACCGTATTATGAATAACATAAGTTCCTAATACTAGTTAACTACTAGAATAACTTCGTTTAATTTTACCAGGCAATAAAGTGTGTTTCAATATGACTACTATGAACCAGAAAAGAGATTACAGAACAATAAAAGCCTGGCATTAAAATATGTCCAGAGATAAGTGTGACCCTGTAGAAAGACCCTAGAATAACTAATTCACTTAGTCAAAATTGACTGAGACGGTAGTTTCCTACTCTTAACTGGTGCCAAATTTGATTGAGTCCTTGGTTTTCTACACTTACATAGTGCCAAAATGGACTGAGTCATTGGTTTTCTATTCTTAACTAGTGCCAAAATTTATTGAGTCATTGGTTTTTTAATCTTAACTGGTGCCCAAATTTATTGAATCATTGGTTTTCTAATCTAAACTGTTGCCAAAGTTTATTGAGTAATTGGTTTTCTAACCCTAACTAATGCAAAAAACTATCGAGTCATTGGTTTTCTAATCTTAACTGGTGCCAAAATTGATCAAGTCATTGGTTTTCTACTCTTATCTGGTGCCAAAATTAAGTCATTGGTTTTTTACACTTATATAGTGACGAGATGGACTGAGTCATTGATTTTCTAATCTAAATTGGTGCCAAAATTGATTGATTCATTGGTTTTCTACTCTTACCTATTGCCCAAATTTAATGAGTCATTAGTTTTCTAATCTTAACTGGGGCCAAATTTGATTGTGTCATTGGTTTCCTACTCTTACATGGTGCCAAAATTTATTGAATCATTGGTTTCCTACTCTAAACTGGTGCCAAAATTGACTGAGTCGTTGGTTTCCTACTCTTAACTGGTGCCAAAATTGATCG
>NC_090744.1:92889578-92899578 GCF_036898095.1 Palaemon carinicauda
AGCATTCTCACCGTCCTTGTGAACTGGAATGGAAGGAAAAATATTAGGGAACCTATAGATCTATCCGCTAAGTCATCAGCAGTAGCCATTTCATGGCACTCCTGCCCTTAGTTTGGGCCAAAGGGTAGATTGAGAGTTGTCCCTTACATCTACCGCTCATGAGATACCTTTAAACCAATCGAGGAAACGGCCACTACAATAATCTTGACTAGTTCTGCTCTGAATACATGAAAAAAGAATCGGGTAAAGAGGAAGAAAACTAAGTCAGTACATAATGGAAAACGTTGGATAGAGGAAAATTCCATAGCTTGGCCGTAGCTGGAAAGAAAGCCACCGAGCCAGGCATTGCCTACCTTGACAAAATAAAAAATGAATATATTTCAGTTTATAATGAGGAAAGGAATACAATGAATCACCTTTTTAGAAGGATAAGATTATAAAGGAAACTAATTTGTTTCTTTCACGAGGAGAAATATAAAATGAAGGATTATTTGTTAGAGAAGAAGTAACTACTTTAAATTATATCTTTTCTTAAAGGGAGGAAGATAGACACAAAGAATTATTCCTTTTCCTTTTAGGAAGAGGAAGTAAATGACATTAATTATCTCTATTCCCTATGAAATGAAATTGATAAAAAACAATAAAATATGTAAGTGGAAAAGTATGCAAGTCAAAGCTTGGCCTGGTGAGCCATAACAATAAACACGGACAGCTGGATGGTGAACTATTCATACTATTACATTCCACATTTACTGAGGAACTTTTAAATACCGTCACTGTTACCTATGGACTACTATCAGATTAGATGTTCACAATAGTCGCTATACCAGCCATGAATTATATATTAGTATTACCAAATGGTTTCTAAGGTGTGATTTAATCATGAAAACCCATGTAATACTTTTCATTTATTTGTTTTGAAACAATTTTAACCAATGATTCAAAATAATTGCTCTTAATCAATTATATTAACACTAAAAGTAACATATTAAAACTGCAAATAGCCTTGACGGGAGCTGTGAAATATACAGAAAAATACATTGAGAAAATTTAAATCTACGCGAGCGAAAATATATTCGTATTTCTCCAATTATAAAAGATTTGGATTGAGTCTTGAAATTTTAGCCTAGAATCCAAGCACTAAGTTAGTTTATTCATCCCAAATTCAACCAACAAATGTTGTAGGTCACTTTTCCCGGAATAATGAAAATAAGACGAAAATCGCCGATTAGATTTCCGTTGCTCATTTTTGGAACTTTTATTTCCCCGATTTTTCTATCCTTCCTTTCTTCACGATTCTCGGTAAGGAAATATCCATTGCAATGAAAATTTAAATAACAAACAACGTTTTATATATATATATATATATATATATATATATATATATATATATATATATATATATATATATATATATATATATATAGTACACGCATATATATATATATATATATATATATATATATATATATACACACACGTATGTATGTACATTATATAAGTACATATATATAAATATAAATATATATATATATATATATATATATATATATATATATATATATATATATATATATATATATATATATATATATACACGTGTGTTATCAATACCTATAAATACTTGGATACATAGTATTTAATGTTAATGTCCGATGCGACGTAGCCTTTTTAGTTTCTAATATGTGTTAAATAAACACTAGACCATAGTGTACATAGTTTCGTTTATTTACGGAATTAGTCAAGTACCTTGTACTTACAAAATCAAACAGCAATATTCCTCAAAATTACAAAAGAAGCCCAATTATCTGTATGTTCTAAATGTTTGACTTACGGGTCAAACAATAGTTGAATCCCCTTTCTGCTCGGGCAAATTACAATAACACGTAATCATAGGCTCCATTCATTATTAGCCAGCGTCATTCGCCACGCTATTATTGCTTAACAAGGTTGCACGCGCTCGCTCTCTCTCTCTCTCTCTCTCTCTCTCTCTCTCTCTCTCTCTCTCTCTCTCTCTCTCTCTCTCTCGGCATCGAATGAAGAGAGGAGAGAGCGGAAGAAACGTTAGCATTGGCTATTTCAGTTCATAATGAACGAATCAAGAACCTGAATTAGAATTCCCTGAAGCTTCGGCTGTCCCCTTGTAAAAGGGCATTCCTCGACTGACCCCGTGACCTCGTCCGGAATAATAATGGGGCAGCTATTTTCAGACGGGATGTGTTGACTACTTGCGTCATAGATGAACGATTCAAGACTGAGTGTCGTCTGTTCTTCATGTTTTCATGGTAGCGGATATTCCATTACAGAGAATCGAGAAGAAACGAAGGATAGAATAAAGAAACAAAAAAGCTGGTAAATAAAGGATTCTGTGACTGAAGTCGACTTCGTCTGAACCTAAAATTTTCATTGGCACAGATACCCCCAATTAAGAATAAAAGAATAGAACCATCACGAACCCGTTTCACAAATGGAGGATGGTTCGGCCGATACAGACAAGATCTGAAAATTGAAAGTCACCTCTCTAGTGATCTTTCGACAACAATAAAGCTTTAAGAGATTTATGTGGATTACTTTTTCCCCTCTTTCTCTCCTTTTTTGTGGGGGTGGGGGACGACATTTGCATATTCAGATCGAGGCTACGTTTTTTAATTATGAAGAGCAGGCAGTAAAACACTTTTAAAACGTGATAAAGATAATTAAGGTCTTCTTATTACGGCTGAGTCTTTTAGTGCACATAAAATCTTGATGTCTCTATCAACACCAGCCCCTGACTCTTAAGGGGGAAGGCGATGCATGAAGCGGAGAAAGAACTTGAATGTTTCAAAGAAAATGACAGAACCTGAGATTTAATTAAAAAGACTACAGAACCATTGTCTTTTAATAATAAGGCAAGGAATCCTGAGTCTATAAAAAATGTGAGAGAATCTGTCTTTAATAATTAGCCAAGCAAACCAGTTTTTAATATTATTTCTTTTCCTATTGTTTATTAATATTCTTATCGTTTATACATGAAAGATCTATTTAAATGTTGGTATTCTTTTTTTTTAATTTTTATATTCTATATGTTCATTACTTCTCTTGAAGTTTATTTATTTCCTTATTTCTTTTCCTCGCAGGGCTATTTTTTCGTGTTGGAAACCTTGGGCTTATAGCATCCTGTTTTCCAACTAGGGTTGTAGCTTAGCTTGTAGTAGTAGTAATAATAATAATAATAATAATAATAATAATAATAATAATAATGCATATGAACACTAATATTTCCCGAGGGAAACTTAAAGGCAATGTTGTCATTCCTATATCTGAAGCTTGCTATTTTTAGCAAAAGCTAGCAAATTACAGAGCGATTCTTAAAGAAGTTTATCTGAGAAAATTAATACTATTTCAAATTACATTTTCCGCACTAAAGAACATTTTGATGATACTTTTTAAACACATTTTAGGTTTCGTACTTGAGAGAGAGAGAGAGAGAGAGAGAGAGAGAGAGAGAGAGAGAGAGAGAGAGAGAGAGAGAGAGAGAGAGAGACTCCTATAGAGTGTTCCATCTCCAAACATTTAATGAAAAAAAGTTACTGGGCCCCAAAGAAGTTACTAGACCCCAAGTTAGTTACTGGATCCCGTGGTTCCCTAGTTATCACCATCTTTCATTTACAATTAAAGTATTTTATTATTTTATTCGAGATATATGATTTTTTAATGCAGATAAGTTTCCATTAATAGTCTTTACCTACTTATTCTTAAAAATAATATGGAGTTATCAGACTCAAAATTAGGAAAATACACATAATGATACAAAGGTTTTATTCACCTCTAAGTACTAGGTTGACCTAAGTGCCAGCCACCCGTAGAGATACTACCGCTAAAGTGTCATTGTGTCCCTTGACTGGCCATATAGTGCTACATGTATCCCTCTTTAGCTGCGGATCATTTTCCCTTTTCCTTCACATACACAGAATAGTCTGGCTTATTCTCAAAACATTCCCCTCTTTCCTCATACACCTGACAACACTAAGATAATAAAAAACAATCTCCATTCTAGGGGTTACCCACTTCACTGTAATTGTTCACTGTATATAAAATCCACTTAGCAAGGATAAAAGAGATTCTTTAGCTATGGTAAGCACCTCTTCAAGGAGAAGGAAACTCCAAAATCAAACCAATGTTTCCTAGTCTTGCGTAGTGGCAGACTCTGTACCATAGTCTTACAATGACTTGGATTGGAGTTCTCTTGCATGTGAGTACTCCCAGGCACACTATTCTGTTTCCTTATTTCGTTTCTTCACTGAACTATTTTCCCTTTTGGAGCCGTTGGGCTTTTATATATATATATATATATATATATATATATATATATATATATATATATATGTATGTATGTATACATATATATATATACACACACACACACACATATATATATATATATATATATATATATATATATATATATATATATATATATATGTGTGTGTGTGTGTGTGTGAGGTGTGAGAGAGTGGACGTGCTTCAGGGGCAGACCTGACACTTACTGGAATAACCATGGCCATTTACGTGCTTTCCCGTTAAAAATGGGTGTATATGCATGAAGTGCTGCTCTGCCAAGTGAAGTGTTCTCTATCACTTGCAATCCTGTGCTTTCTGGTGCAATCAAAAATTTCCTTCTAATCCAATCAGTGCTCGAAGTTTCTTCTCCCCTCAGTGTTGACATAAAAAAAAAAATTACCCCGTGTCGATCGTGCCTCTCGTCCCTCCCCCCTCACATACAAAACAATTGTGGTTATTTTATCAATTCTCGTTCTAACAACAGCGATCCGGAGTCCATCATAGACGTCGTGAGAAATCTTTTCACGAAGAGGAACTCACCATTGCATGTGTCTCGTGCAGAGACCATATGCCCGACGGCATTCGGAATGAACGAAATGCAAAGAGCCTGATTTCTCAGAAGAAAATCTCTCTCATGTCAACGTGGCTCAAAACGACAACAATTGTTACCGTTTGCCCGGGTGACCCATACACCCTACCTCCTGCCCAGCCAGCTGAACTCAACATAATGACTGTACGTAACATTGCAGTAAAAGCCATGGAGTTGTTAACTTCGCTGTCAAATAACTCTGAATATCTCTATGCAATCCCTGATGCAATAGCAGCAACGAGGCAGCAAATCAGTGATGCAATCACTACAATGAGGCAACAAATAAGTAATGCAATGATTTTGCAAATCAGTGATGCAATGCTGCAATGAAGCAGCAAATCAGTGATGCAATGGCTCTGCAAATCAATTATGCATTCGCTGCAATGGGGCTGCAAATCAATGAGATAACTAATCAAATCGGAGAGTTGAAGGAAAAAATATAATATTTTGAATGACCCTACAGGCCAACCCCAGTTAATTCATGAACAATACTCGACCGACCCCACACCCACATCGGACCTACAAAACACTCTCTGGCCTGCCAGATACAGGGCCAAGGATCATTACGGAGCAAACGCCAGTTTCGGATGGCGACGCACCACAAAATATCAATCCCATTAATACCACCACTTCCTCCTCTCCATCGTTTGACGGAAGAGATTCCAGAGAAGTACCATCCACTCCTACCCCTCACTCCTAACCCCCCCCACCCCCCCCCCCCCCCCCAGCCCCGCGACCGACTCATATGCCAGAGCGCTAATGTAAAATGCAAGACGACGAGGGTGGGCAGACCTCTCGGCGAAAGACAAAGTTCCGACCCGACCGCAAACACAGACAGGTCAGCCAGCATTCATCTGGGAAGATCTTCCTTCACCACCGCCCACAGAAGAGATGCCATGTCGTTGTCCACCACCTGCATTCCTCAGTGACTGAAGATGCCATCAGGCTACATGTTAGGCAACTAACAGGATCAGACCCACTCATTCTTCATAGCCTCAAGTGTAAGGTAGAAGGTCAAGTTGCATACAGGGGTTTCCTGTTTATTTCATCATCGAAAGCTCCTATTAGGCGAAAACTTTGGCTCAGGAGTACGAGTGTCCTTTTATGATTAAGAGAGATCGGTCTCCCCTAGGTACCTTAAACGCCCAAATTGATCTACGACAATCAGCCTCATCCAGCAACGGCCCGGCAACTGCCGCACCCACACCCCCTGAGATTTCTGCTCTTATCTCCAAAGGTCGACGAAATTCATGGAGTCATTAGTATTTTGTCTTGGAACATATACGAGATCAAGCGGAATTTACCTGTTCTTAATGAGTTCTGCAATGATTTCCGTGGCATTATTACACTGCAAGAAACCTCACTCTTCCCCCATGACCTGGCCATCAGTGATTCGGTTATGTTGATTACAACAGCTTCTCTGTCTCGTCGATGGATACTCACGACTACGTCATTCAAGGTCGTCCGAAAGGTGGTCTCTCATTTTTATGGCACAAATCCTCGGATCAAGTGCGTGAAATCAGTGACGTATCAAACTGACAGACTTCTCGGCCTGAAAGTAACACTTGAGGTTAAAACCATATTAGTGATTAATGCATACTTCCCCTGGGAGTGCCCCTCAAACTTTGATTAGTATTGTATAGTGTTAGCAAGAGTTTAAGTATTATCAATGATAACTCCGCTGACCATGTTTGCCTAATAGGAAACTTTAATACATACCCAAATAGACTATTTTATAATGAATATAACCTAATAGGAGACTTTAATACACACCCAACTAGACTATTTTATAATGAATTACGACGTTTCTGTCTTCAACGATCTCTTCAAATTAGTGATGTTGCCATCCTGCCTCCTTCTTCCTTTAATTACATACAAAACAGAAATAATCTGTCGGGCACATCCTGGCTTGATCATTGTATTACCACTGACCGCCTGCAGAGCTCTATCACTGAATGTATTATACGATACGACCTATCGTCTGCATTCGACCACATACCCCTGCAGGTCACATTTCATACAGCCTACCTCCCGGCGGTACCCATCCAAAGGGAGAGGCTACCATTCATCACTTGGGACTTCACCAACCTCCAAAAATCCACTGCATTCAAATGCTGAGTTATCTCCTCTCAATAACTCAGCCTGCTGAAACCCTGCTCTATAATAATCTTAAGCGCCGTAACGAACAGTATAAAGCAAAACTAAAGGAATTTTATGTAAATATAATAAATGCCATACAGAACTCGGGCAGAGACACGTTTAGACGCTCTCGAGGTAACCATCGAAAAATACCTGGTTGGAATGATTTAGTTAAAGACCTCTATGCACACTCTTGTGAAATGTTCCTTCTTTGAAGGATCGGTGGGAAGCAGAGAGAAGGTCCCCTTGCTCTACAGATGAGGCAAGTGAGAGCACAGTTCAAACTTGCTCTTCGTCAATGTCGTAGCAACGAAAATCAGCTACGAGCCAAATAATTGTCAAGAAAATTGACCACCCATGACTTCCTCCGTCTTTGGAAAGATATTAATTCACTAAACCGAAAGTCAAACAAATTATCCTAAAGAGTAGGGGAAGCAGTCGGCGAAGAATCCACTGCAAGAATGTGGGGGCATCACTTTTAGCACCATCCTAAATTGTATAAATGACGAAGATACTCTCATCAATGTCAATATGGAATTTCAATATAGCAACCGTATCTCTCCGAGTGACGTATGCGAAGCCATCAAGAAATTACCTGGTAACAAGGCACCCGGCTACGATGGCCTTCCCGCCGAGGCTTTCAAATTCTGCCACCCTATAATTCATATCCTATTTTCTACACTATTAAATGCCTGTATAATACACAAATATCTCCCCGAAACCCTTCTATTTGTCCACTTAATACCTTTCATAAAAAACAAACTCAAGGATGCGCGTGACCCCAGAAATTACCGCCCCATCGCCATCACAATTTCATCGTAAATATTTGAATCTCTTCCATTCCGTGCCTTGCACCTTTTCTCCACACCCCAGACAATCAATTTGGTTTTAAAACTCGACACCTGTATATATATTCTAAAGGAGATATTGAATTTCTATATATCCTAGGCCTCCCCTGTCTACTTATGCTTTGTAGACGTGCGGAAGGCATTTGACAGAGTAAACTATCTGAAACTCTTTTCGAAACTACGCAAAAGGGGAACTCCTCTATATCTCATCGGCATATTATACTGTTGGTTCTCAACACAGCAGTTCTGTGACAAATGGGGCAATGTCCTATCCCAGCCATTCAGTTCATCTAACGGTCTCAGACAAGGAGGCATTCTTTCACCATATTTATTTAATGTTTACACAGATGATTTGAATATCAGACTGAATTCACTTCCCATTGGTATACGGTTAATGGCTTTACCATAAATAACCTGTGCTACGCTGACGATATGGTCCTCATAATCCCCTCTGCCCAAGGCTTACAACGTCTTATCGATACCTGCAACCCATACTCTGACAAACATGACAATCTATAACGGATCGAAGAAACAGCGTACGTCTGTCCTTCCTAGAGCGCTCCAATTTGTAGAAGACTCACATATTTTCCTCCAAAACCCTCAACTAGCATTTGTCAATGATTTCTCTTATCCAATTCAAATCATTACGAAATATTTAAAGGACACATGTGACATTGAAAAAATGCGACGTAAATTGTGTTGCCTAGGGAACATGGTAACAAGAAGATTTGCCTCCGGCCACAAAGATACCAAAAAACTCTTGTTTCAAACCTACTGTTATAACATGTACGGCTGCTCGCTATGGGCAAACTATACGCGTGCATCGATGAGACGTATCACAGTCATTCAAAATGACATAATAAGACGCCTCACTAATACACCATTCAGCTTCAGCGATGTTTGTAGAAAATAGACTGGATAACCTAAAATCCACCATTCGACGCTCTATAGTAAGTCTCATATCCCGCCTACGATCTAGTGAAAATCCCCTAATTCAATATGTGCTTGCAAGTGCAGCTAGAATAAAATCCAAATTGTGGGAAACCTGGAGTAGGGAAGCGTTAGTGCCATGAATTGTATCTACTAATCTTTGTGGGTGTGGTTATGCAAAATCTTCATTATCTAAATAACTTTAGGTATAATATCCAGTAGTGCTACGATAACGTGTTTCATCATATTATATCTTTTGCTGTTTGAAAGTCTCTTATTTCCTCCACACCACGTACTTTGTAACAAGATTTTTTTTTATTTTCTTTATTACAGAGTACTATCATAATCCAAGCCATTTTTTTCCAACATAATCATCATCGTAATCTCTATATTTTTCCTCTTTTTATTTGATAATATGCATATTATCATCATTACTATGCCTTAATGTTATTGTGAGTTTATTACCTGTATTATCAATGACCCTGCTGAGATTATTACTTCTACCAATGTACCATAAATATAGATGACCGTCTCAGCATCTGTTGTAGCGTATCATTGTTATATCTCTAATGTAACCTTATACCAATATTTAAAAATCTTACTTTTTGCTATTGCTGCTCTATCAATTACCGTATTTTGCCCATCTAAGTCTGGTGTTATCTTTTACAATAAACATTACGTACGCTCCTGACCTTGGAATTCTGTGGTCAGCCTGCTAATGATGTATGTGCTGTAATCACTGGTATTATTACATATCTTATCTTTTTTTTTTTTTTTACTGATGTCATAAGTCTAAGATCACTGTACCCCTATTGTAAGTCTGCATATGGCTTTTGCTGAAATAAAGATTATTATTATTATTATTATTATTATTATTATTATTATTATTATTATTATTATTATTATTATTATTATTATAAGATCTTGCTGTTCCAACTACGGTAGTACCTTGGCTAATAATAATAATAATAATAATAATAATATTAATACTAATAATAATAATAATAATAATAATAATAATAATAATAATAATAATACTAATAATAACTACTGACATACTGAAAGACAAAGAAGGGCAGATCGATTGATAGAAAGATAGATGCATAAAGCAGCAGATAATTAGACATAGCCGTACATAAAAAGGAGCACATTGACTGATAAAAAGATACATAGA
>NC_090744.1:92902078-92906047 GCF_036898095.1 Palaemon carinicauda
GACAAGGTCATGGGTCATGAAGTCGTCAAGGTCAGACACATACGTTTAGTACAGTTGGCTTCATTAATTCAGGTACACTTGACGGGAAGCAAAGGAAACTTCTAATGCGTGTACACTGTATCAGGTAAAGCTATGTTTATCCAAAGAAAAACTGTTGGCAACCCTACCTGGCATTGATCTTGTAAACGCGTGATCAACAGTATTCTCATTAACATTATGATATTTCTTCTATATAGCACTTCGTAAAATTAATGAAACATACTTTTGATCATGTGTGTACAGGCACAGCGACTTTGTTTTAAATACAGCGTTCCCAACAGTTTCTCTTTTGCTAAACACAGTGACTTTATTGGTTTTCATATGTAAGATTTTTCTTTTTCTTACCAATGTAGATGAATGATAAAGATAAGATTAATTATTCAACATCAAACTCCTTGAAATAGCAAGGTCAAAAAGACCATTAAATACCGAACAACCTTGACCTAATGGAAGCAACAGTAAAAATCAACCAAGGTCAATACACAAAATGATAAGCCAAAAGACCAATGAGTTCGTGACATTATTTGTGATAAGGAAATAATAATCAGCACACAGGAAAGGATACAAAATCTTTCCATACGTAACGTTGTGGCAGTTGCCAGATTTGGCTAAAAATCACAAATTGGGCTACTTTTTATACCCTTGGGTGACCACATTTCACAACCTACTACTTTTTGGGCTACTTTTGATTTGACTTGGGCTCTTTTGTTTGATTTAGGATATTTCCATTAATTGTTTTTAATAATTGTCACTCCAATGATCTACAATAGATTAGCAATAGTGCGTTGCGGTAAGAAACGCAAAAAAAAATAACAGAATATGTCCTAAAATGAAACTAAAATAATGACCACAAGCAAAACGACACAAATAGCCTTTTTCAATGTAACGTTAAAGTTATGAAGAAAAAGACTGGAAAGGTATTTTTTCAATGTAACTTTAGCCATGACATGGGCGAAAATGACAAGAGAAGTCGTTTTCAAATAACGTTACAATAACGACAGAAGCGAAAATGTCAGGCAGATTTATTTTTCAAAGTATCGTTGCGGTAATGACCCAAATGAGAAATTGCAAGATAAATCTTTTTCAGTATAACAATACAATAAGAGTTGAGTCTTCCTCAATGTGAGACTTTAGTAACGATTGAAAAGAAAACAATATGGAAATATTATTTTCTTGTTTGAAAGACATCTGTAAACATTGAATTCACCCAGTCTTAGTTCAATGAATTTCCAACATTAGATCGTATTACATAAATCCAACTAATCTTCTCAATGGAGGTTAAAACAATAGATTCCACATTCGTCCAACTGATATAGATTTTAGACTATATATCAGTTCTCTATTTTAGCACAGATCAAAATGAACAATTAACGTCACGGAATTAAGAAATAAATGAAAAATATTATATCATTGAGTTAAAATTTGTCCAAAAAACTTGAAATGCAAAAAAAAAAAGAAAAAAAAATTCAAAACGAAACGGTACTTAATTATCTGCAAGAATATATAGAGATACGGAACCAAAATTCGAATACGATTGATGTGAGTTACTTCAAATGATCCAGTCGGAATTTTTGGTCTACGAGTTCATCGCTTCCGGATCTTAAAAAAAAAGAAGAATTTAAAGTTGATATGCAGCAACTAAATAGTATTGCTTTGAAGTAATCCGTCAATTTTCACCAAACTTTCCTGAAACTTATTCTAAGAGAGCATTTAACTGTTTAAATTCTCTCTCTCTCTCTCTCTCCTCTCTCTCTCTCTCTCTCTCTCTCTCTCTCTCTCTCTCTCTCTCTCTCTCTCTCTCAAGCAATTATTGTCGTGGTTAGTTTCATTTCTGAGTGGGGGATAGTTTGACGTGGTGAAAAGGTTTATGTATCGCCATGATCAGCAAAGCTGTACTAGTCAGGGCCACCCATACTAGGTTTGTTTGCTGTGAGCTATCAGACAAAAATTCATCACAAATCCGCAGTGACCCTCGAGGTGATGAAAACTGGCCAATCCCCAGACATGAATTGACATGTCTGAGGGCTTTGTCCTGCAATAGACTAGAAACGGTTGCATTTTTTTGGTTGTTGTAGCTTCTTTGAATCACAATATTGAGCAATCTAATAATAAAATGAAAAGTAATGAATGTATATAAGAGGATGATCCTAGATTCAATCACTATCAAGATCTACGAATTGAAACCACAGTCTTTCGGGGGTTCTCCATAAGAGATTACCAAGACAATAACAAACAGTTCAGAAGTCGGGGTCGAGAGCAATCTACCCTAGATAAACAGTTTCATCAACACGTTCCATTTTTTTTCTAGAAACAAAAAATAAGAAAGAATATTGAATTGTAAACCGACACATTATTATTATTATTATTATTATTATTATTATTATTATTATTATTATTATTATTATTATTATTATTATTACTGGCTAAGCTACAACAATAGTTGGAAAAGCAAAATGCTATAAGCCCAAGGGCTCCAACATAAAAAAAAAATAGTCCAGTGAAGAAAGGAAATAAGAAAATAAAGAAACAATATGAGAAATAATGAACAAAACAAAATATTTCAAAAACTCTAACATCAGAACATATATTTCATATATAAACTATAAAAAGACTTATGTCAGTCTGTTCAACATAAAAACATTTGCTGCAAGTTCGAACTTTTGAAGTTCAACTCATTCAACCACCCGATTAGGAACATCACCATATAGAGAAGTATTACAAATTTGAAAAAATAATAAATGAACACAATTAAACACGTCCTCAAAACATTTTACATTTTCATCACAATCTATTATTATTATTATCATTACTATCCAAGCTACAACCCTAGTTGGAAAAGCAAGATGCTATAACCCCAGGGGCCACAATAGGGAAAAATAGCCCAGTGAGGAAAGGAAATAACCGATTCCTTTTAGAATAGTTTGTAACAATGAAATTAACCTCTTTCTATTGAAAAATTTAACCCAAAAGGCAAGGCGATGGGGTCCGAGGTGCCATTCAGCACCCTTGTACAACAGGCTTAAAACCCCACAACGGCAGTGTAGGTAAAAATTAAGAGGTGGACACCAAGACAGAAGGCTAAAAATTGAGTATAGCTATGGGCATAAGAGGACACTGCAAAGAACTTAAAGCAATGCTTACTGTTCACCACCAGGTGCTACTCCATTATAAGATTAAATCAACTTTGGAAATTTACCTTGACTATTTGCGTTGAATATTCAGTAATCAAAGAAAATGAATAAAACCAAAAATTCTCATCCATACCATTACATCATGAATTGTTATGTTTATTCAATTTTTTTGTTTTTCTTATTCTGATGCCTCACACTTATGACACAAAAGCAAATTATATATATATATATATATATATATATATATATATATATATATATATATATATATATATATATAATATATATATATATATATATACACATATATATACATACATACATATATATGTATATATACATATATATATATATATATATATATATATATATATATATTTATATATACGTACATACATACATATATATGTATATATACATATATATACATATATATACATTATAATATATATATATATATATATATATATATATATATATATATATATATATATATATATATATATATAAATTCATACATGTGTGTATAGAGCAACTACAATACTACCCGAGCAAATGTTCCAAAGGGGGAGGGAAAAATGGTGAATGGTCAAGCGTTTGATTAATCAATATATTCTGATTCCACAAAAGGATATAAATCGATCGGTTGAGTTTTTTTTTTCACCAATGTTTGGTGAGAGGATGACAAAGGAGACTCTCTCTCTCTCTCTCTCTCTCTCTCTCTCTCTCTCTCTCTCTCTCTCTCTCTCTCTCTCTCTCTCTCTCTCGTAGATTATTCTCTTATCAATAACTAATATCC
>NC_090744.1:92906547-92911547 GCF_036898095.1 Palaemon carinicauda
ACTGGGAGCCCATTGGAAACGTCCCTGCCAAGCAATCTGCTAGACTGGAGTTTCGGGACCCGCTCAAGCTTGATAGTTTCTTGTAGTGTCTGAACTTCACCATACTTGTGAGATAAGGATGGGGGTATGAGGGGATACTATAGGTCTACTTGATGGGTCATGAGCAGCCAATACCTAGCCCTCCCTAGTCCTAGATTGGGTGGAGAGCGGATTTGGGAGCTGATCATATATATACTGCATATGGTCAGTGTCTATAGTCCATTTCTTTAAACGAGGCAGATTTGCACCGACTCGCAACGGTGCCCTTTTAGCTCAGAAAAGTTTCCTGATCGCTGATTGGTTAGAATTATCTTGTCCAACCAATCAGCGATCAGGAAACTTTTCCGAGTTAAAAAGGGGCACCGCTGCGAGTCGGTGCAAATATGCCTCGCTAAAAGAAATTGACTATAGGCTATTGTCCTGCTAGGGAACTGTCAGTGTATCTTGCCTCTGCCATTTATGGACGTCCTTCAAACCTTTACTGTACAAGGTTCGAAGGTAATGCTGAGTGTACCACATGAGGTTAATAAAAGCACACATGAGAATTACCAGCAACTTATTATGAAAGATTCAACCGATTTGGGACGATGGATAAAAGCAGATCTTAAAGAGATGGCTTTAAAACAATGAATCAAAATATAAAATCATCAAAGCGAGAACTTCTGGGAAGATGAGAGGAAAGAAAAGTTAAAATCTAATAATAAAGAACACATCATATTGATAACTAATTACATTGAGAATAGATATTGATAGCAATCACAACGACTGCATTTCTAATAATTTTACTATTACAGATGATAATAATAATAATAATAATAATAATAACAATAATAATAATAAACTGTTAGAAGAATATTTCTTAAATAAGATATAATTAACAATCATAATTCTAATAGCAATCATAAAAAAAACTTTCTCTTGGCACGACTACTACTTACTACTACTAGTAGTAGTAGTATTAGTAGCAGTAATAATAATAATTAATTCCTTTTTCGTTAATGCCTGAAATCATAAATTCAATAATAATAATAATAATAATAATAATAATAATACCACATTTTCTTAGCATCACATACAGTTTCCCAACACGAACGTCTCTAACGCTGAACCAGAAGTCTGAAAAGCGGAACCCGTAACCCTGTCAAATCCCCTGTCTTAACCCCCTCTCCCCTCACCAAACAACTGTTTGTACTATTTACAATAATGAAGGCAATTATCAGAGTATATCTGCAAGCCGAATTAAACCTCCCACCGAGGGCTGAAGAACTGACTTTTTTCGTTAATCCCTTAACGAATTCGTACTCGGTATAAAGTCAATCGATTGACGGAGCTTGGCATTTCGAATCTAATGAGGAGGTTGCGATCTTCCACACTTTATTAACGAGTCGTAAAAAGGATAATAAAAGGAATGGAAAACGTTGCGAGATTATCTCGCTCACACTTTAGAAGAAATTAGCGACTGATATAGTTTAAGTTATGTTTTTGTGGAATGAGTGTTTACGCGAACATGCTTGGACAGATCCATTCTCATGGGGAAAGACCTTTATGCACGTAATTTCTATACTAATGAACACTTGTCTGATGCACAATATCTCCTCATTCAAAGATATATATATATATATATATATATATATATATATATATATATATATATATATATTATATTATATATTATATATATATATATATTATACATATATATATATATATATATATATATATATATATATATATATATATATATATATATACACATATACACATATATACATATAAAACATATATATATATATATATATATATATATATATATATATATATATATATATATATATATATATATATATATATACATATATACAGTACAAAATAATGTAAATAACACTAAGAGACAGAAAAAAAGCAACATGGATACGGGAACAAACTAGAGGATATTCCAACAACGTGTAAGGAAAAGAAATGGACGTGGGCAGGACATATAATGAGAATGACAGATATTAGATAAACATTAAGAATAAGAGAATGGATCCCTAGAGATTGCAAACGACGGAGGGGAGGGAAGAGACGATGAACTGACGACCTAGGAAAATTTGCGAGAGAGAGAGAGAGAGAGAGAGAGAGAGAGAGAGAGAGAGAGAGAGAGAGAGAGAGAGAGAGAGAAGGCAGTGGCTTGTCATCTAAAACTTATTTAGACCTTGCTTGAGGGTACACTCGGGCACACTGTTCTATCTAATTCCTCTTCCTCTTGTTTTGTTAAAGATTTTATAATTTATATAGGCAATACCTATATTCATGTTACTGTTCTTCAAATATTTTTTTTTTGTTTCTTTTCCTCACTGGGCTATTTTCCCTGTTAGAGCCCCTAGGCTGATAGCATCCTGATTTTCCAACTAGGGTTGTAGTTGGTAATAATAATAATAATAATAATAATAATAATAATAATGCAGATCAGCGACTTGAGTTACTGCAATGATTTTTTTTTCTGACTGACCTCGACTTGATACGCACACGCGAGAGCGACCTTGGCACTCACGGAATAATTCGGTCTTAAAAGCTCCTAGGAGAGAGCCTTAAGCATGATTAATAACCGGGCCAACAACGCCAGGCGCATTCCAAGACTAAAATTCAGACTATGCAAATCTCGATTTAAGAGGCCGTACGCGAAGCGTAAATTTCACCTTTAAGCGCTTTGAAATACAAGAGGAATGGGAGGTGAACGTCGACTATGGTTATTCTATATAATAATTTACATTAATGAAGTTGATGAGCGAATAAAAGGCGATATAAATGATATATATCATATACATAATATATACATACACACACACACACGCACATATATATATTTGTATATATATATATATATATATATATATATATATATATATATATATATATATACATACATATATATATATATATATATATATGTATATATATATATATATATATATATATATATATATATATATATATATATATATATATATATATATATATATATGTATGTATATATATATATATATATACACACACACATATATATATATATACATATATATATATATATATATATATATATATATATATATATATATATATCTATAGGTAGTAGGTTGCCCAGTGTACCAACCACCCGTTTGTTATACTACCGCTAGAGTTATGGGGTCCTTTGACTGGACAAACAGTACTACATTGGATCCTTCTCTCTGGTTACGGTTCACTTTCCCATTGCCTACACATACACCAAATAGTCTAGCATATTCTTTACAGGTTCTCCTGTGTCCTCATACACCTGACAAAACTGAGATTACCAAACAATTCTTCTTCACCCAAGGGGTTAACTATGGCACTGTCATTGTTCAGGGGCTACATTCCTTTTGGTAAGGGTAGAAGGGACTCTTTAGCTATGGTAAGCAGCTCTTCTAGGAGGACACTCCAAAATCAAACCATTTTCTCTAGTCTTGGGTAGTGCCATAGCCTTTCTACCATGGCCTTCCACTGTCTTAGGTTAGAGTTTTCTTGCTTGAGGGTACACTCGGGCACACTATTCTATCTAATTTTTCTAATTTCTCTTCCTCTTGTTTTGTTAAATTTTTTATAGTTTATAGAGGAAATATATATTCTAATGTTGTTGCTCTTGGAATAGTTTATTTTTCCTTATTTCCTGTCCTCACTGGGCTATTTTCCATGCTGGGTCCCATGGGCTTATAGCATCTTGCTTTTCCAAATAGGGTTGTAGCTTAGCTAATAATAATAATAATAATAATAATAATAATATATATACATATATATGTATAAATATATATTGTTCTAACCTGCTTAATCTGTGAATTTTGAAGTTAATAATAATAATAATAATAATAATAATAATAATAATAATAATAAGTACTATACTGATGATGGTGATGATGACGATGATGATAAAAACGACCAATTAACCAAAGTCCGCTTGCAGCATCTTTACTTAACAGTTACAAATGACCTTGGGTTTTAACAAACAACAGTCAAAATACGTTCGACCTGGTGCTAGAACACCAAAATCCACCAGAACACAATAGCGTAAATCGACGCAAAATTATCAAACAAGAAAAAAAATGATAATAAGAGGACAGTGAGTTTGATAAACAAGAGAGTGCCGAGTATGGGTCCAACAGCAATGTTTGTGAGGCTGGGATGATTCAATCCTAATTCCAATGAGCTGCCGTCCCAGCATCAGCCTTTCGTAAACAAGGAAACGAATCATCGCCCGTCCGAAAAACGATAAACAATCGTACTTCCTGGAAAAGCCAGACACAACAAGGGTGGCTAGCTGCATTGATTCGCTCCTCTTACCAAGATCTGGTGTTGCAACGTTCGTCTGATGGACTCAGTGCACCCTCAGAGACAACAAAGCAGCGACACCAAAAGATCAAAAAAGAATAACTTTCGCTGGTACACAACTCGCAAGCACAGGCGATTTCTTTCGGTGGGCCACCCCCTAATAAAGGGAACGCCCTGGGTATTTGGTCGGGAAAATGAACTCTTTGTTATTGTTCTATTCTCCGGCTTGCAAATTCATTGGTTCAATCATACCTGGAAGCTTACCAGTTATCCTAGACAAGAAAGGTTCCAGCATCAGTTATTGTTAAAAATAGTTTTTCTTACTGGGAACCAGAGGGCTATGCCTTGGCGTCATGCCTCTGAAAAGGTATGTGGCGTATAGAAAAATTACATATATGCATATACAGCATATATATATATATATATATATATATATATATATATATATATATATATATATATATATATATATATATATATATATACATATATATACATATATAAATATATATATAAATATATATATATATAAATATATATATACATATATACATATATATATATATATATATATATATATATATATATATATATATATATATATATATATATATATATATATATATATATGAGAGAGA
>NC_090744.1:92916547-92926547 GCF_036898095.1 Palaemon carinicauda
TTCCCTTGTGTGAACTTTATCGCTTTGCATCTTCGCTATGTCGTTACCTTCAGCCTCGCCTTCTTCTGGAAAGTTGAGTACAAGGTTCCAGTATTGTTTAATTAAGCTCTGGCCGTAAAGTAAATATTATTTCGCGAAATAATTGATGTTTTGTGGCAGAGCTGTGCCTCTACCGGACCCGCCATTTTATGGCGTCGTTGTTGTTTTGCATGTTCTATTTAGTTAGCCACAACAACGCTTCCGGCCTTATATACTAATCGAATACATTAGTTTATTTAGTCTTCATAGCTAGGAACTTTTATATCGTGTTTAGACGCTTTTTATCGGTCATCGATTGACCTCATACCAGTCGGCTACTATAGCCCCAGGCCAGGAGCCTATATACAAGTGTTCATGCATGATTTATCAGTGATCCTAGACTAAGTTATGAAGATAGTGGCATTATTATTTTACAATACTTTTGACTAGTGATGCAAATGTTTTCGCCTTCAGGGACCATATAGGGGATAGGCTAGTCAGTGATTCTTACTAGCCTAACCTAACCTTAGGACCCCTATATGCTTCCTTCATCCCCTGCCTTGGCACTCCCTCTAATTAGCCTTGATCCCTTTTCTGAGTAAAGGGATTTATTGTCTAATAGAGTATTATATCGCCTCTCAGTCCTCCCTAAAGGAATGAACCCCCTTTAGGATTGCGTCTGAGAGTGAGGTTAGGCTAGCCTACCTCTATGGCTAGGATAGTCTACGACTTTCCTGCGATAGCGATACGTCTTCTTCCTTGCCTAGTTCAGGACTTTTAGACCTGATCTAGGTCGGGTTAGGAAGGTTTCTCTGTTCCATGCTGAAACTGTACTCTTGCACCGTTTTAGCCGATCAGCCTAATCTTAGGTTAGGGAGTGTCCTCCCTTCCCTTTGTGGCCGCTCTGGTACAGAAACCCTTCCTGGGAAGACCCCTCTCTTCTCCCTCCCCACCTATCTCTTGTATAGCCTAGCCTATGCTTAGGTTAGTTTATACTCATCTGTCCCCTGTCCTACAACTCCTCCTTAGGGTGGAAGAGTAGGGCTACCCGAGCTTCCTTGTGCAGTCCGCTCTGGTACATATACCTTCATAGTGTCCTATAAGGTTAGTTACTAGTGTAGCTCTGCATAGGGGAGTCTCCCCCTCCCCCTCTTGGGTGTTCCCTAGTCCTCCCTTGGGCTACCTGCTCCCGGTCCCTAGTGACCCCTGCTTATGGATGATAGAGCCTGTCTCTATCATGGGTACACCCCCTCAGGGAGGGGGAGGGATGTCTGGAACCCTGAAGGTACTTCCTGCATCCTTCCCCCCCTCCCCCTGTCTCTCTATCTATCCGGGTGCCGGTCTCTTGCCGCCTCTTCTGCCGGCAATACCTGCCTCCCTCTTGGTGACTTCCCTACCCTTGCCGCCAGCCCCCCGTGTACCGAGGGACTGCCGGCTGCCGCCGGCTACTACCGGCAGCTCTCCTACTCCTATCTAATCGTCCGCTTGCCGGTCGATCTCCGGAGTGCCGGCATATACTGCCGGCAACCCGATACTACCTGTACCATCCTTACCCCAGTCACCAATCCGGCATCCTCCGGCTGCCGGAGCCGCCGCTCCCTGCCGGCGTGCCGCCGTTGTGCCGGCGGCCGCCATCCTGGTATCTAACTGACTTTGAAAATTGTCTGTTCTAGTGCCAGAATCTATGCTGGAGCGAGCTCCGGCGTGCCGGCGGCTTGCCGGATGCCCCGGAGGCGTCAAGAATACTTGCACCCCCTCTCTGTAGCTATCATAAGACTAAGATAGCCCTACCTTGCAAATAGATAAGCTGCTTTGCTTCTAAGATCAGTACCTAGTACTGCTCTATTAGTGATCATGCTGTCTCTTTGCATTCTTCTATTTCCAGCATGCTATGTGCATCTTAGCACGGCTGGTTGCCAGAAGCAGTTTCCCTTAATGAGACCTTCTGGCTCTTATCTGGGAACCGAATGAATTCGATCCCAACCTTGTCCTTGGCTTTCCATGGAGTTCCAATATAATGGGAATCCTAGGAAACTATATCCAATGATCTCGGTCATTTGGATTATCCCAGGACCAAGCCTATGGTAACCAGCCGGGCGAGATGCATGGAGCGTGTTCTCCTTTACTGTTTCATTCTCTATGCATCACACCTTCTTTAAGTTAAAATTAATGATTAATATTAACTTAATTTAAGAGCCATTCCTATGACTCCCCCATACTCATTTTCTCTTTCTTCCACAGGAGGAGCAGATGAAGTGCGATTTCGCATACTGTGCTGTGAAACGCTCCCAGTTTTACGGACATACGGCGTGCAGGACTCACGCCCCTTGCTCAGACAAGAAAGGGGATTGGAAGTTCTGGAATCCACTGGAATGTACGGTCTGCCAGGCCTACCTAGTTGAGGCCTTCCATAACCCTCCCTCAGCGGAGGTTAGAGACATTGCTCGTGAGAAACTGCGCAAGTGGGTGCGTGGTTTTCAGAGAAATGCTACTGGACCGTACCTGGCCACCGAAGAACTGAGGTCCCTGTTGTTCCCTAAGGCCTCCCCTGACTCAGTGGTTCCAAAGGAAGCAATCCCCACTGTCCAAATTACGGTGGAACCTGATGTGGTCATGGCTCAGTCCATGCACGAGTGTCGTTTAGATTCCGAGGATGATGAACAGATCTCTGACGTCTCGGAAGACACGGAGAAGACGCTTATGGCTCAAGGAGCCGAAGAGGACGAAGACAAGGTGGAATACACCGAGTCGGAGATTGGAGCTACTCCCTCGTCCATCCCTCCGCCTACTCCTACACCGACGGATGTGTCCATCCCGTCTACCTCCTCGACCCCGGATCCTTCCTCTTCTACCCAAGAACTGATCCGACTGATTAGAGCTGTCATGGACGACAGACTGAAGGAGAACCAGGAGTCCATCAGGTCTATGATTGGATCCAGAGAACCGAAGAAGATCTCGGTCAAGGATCTCCCAGCTTGCTCTCATGCCAACCCGTGGAGGTATGCAGAGCATATGGTTATTGCGACCGGCAGGATCTTTGTTAGTGACAAAATCGGCACGGTCCCGTTGGAAGATGTGGAATTCTTCCCAAGCTTCGAGGCCTACCCGGACTGTTACGTCCGGCTTCGTTCCGAACCTGCCTCGAAGGAGGAGACCGAACCTAAAGAAGAGATAGTGTTCGATCTCGCAAAGGCCCAGGCTATGCTAGCCTCCGCATTTAAGAGCAGGGGCTTTACCTGCTCTAAGCTTCCTGCCTTGAGCAAGAAGCATCCTACATATGTCGCACCTGACACTGCGATTCTTCCATTTTTGGAAAAGGCCTTGGCTGCATGCCTTAAAGCGGCGGAAGAAGGAAAACCCTGCCCTGCACTGGAGGAGTGCAGACCCTTCTCCATCGTGACACCCCCTGACACTAGACAATGGAAAGATGTCCAACATACTTTCGTTGTGGGTAGGCTCGATCCTGACGTCGCCGGACGTCAGTTTAATGAAGACCTCCCTAAGCTCAATGATCACCTCCTTCGCCGGGAACAAGACACGAAGGAGAGGCTTGCAGCGTCTCTTTCTCATCAAGTCCAACTTGAAGTTATGGCCTGTGACACAGCAGTACCCGATCACTACATGGTACTGGCCAAATCCCACTTACTCACGGTAATGAAGGACTTGTACCATTTCATAAAGGCTCGTAGAGCCTGTCGTGAATTCGTGTTTGTCGGTGCCACCGTGAAACACGAACCCCGGAGGCTGATTTCCTCCAACATCTGGGGAAAGCACCTGTTTCCTTCTGACCTTGTCAAGGAAATAACAGACAGAGCCGCCACGGAGAATAGGAACCTTCTCCACAAGTGGGGCATGTCCAGAAAAAGGAAAACCTCTCAGGACGATGGACCTCAGCCTAAGAGGAAACCTCAGAAGCCGAAACCCCAGCAACGTCAACAAAGACGTCAGTTTCCGGGACCCGCTACCTCCCAAGTGGTTGCCCAACCACAACAGACCTTTCAATTGGTCCCCCAACCGGTGTTGTCACAGTCACCGGTCTTCACCCCTGCCTTTGAGCAGCCATCCACTACCTTTCATGCCAGAGGTAGAGGCTCGTCCAGGGGTGCAAGCAGAGACGCCTCTCGTCGTCCCTCCAGAGGTAGAGGAGGAAAGGGAGCTAGCGGCCGAGGCAACAAGTCCTCGGGACACCAGAAGCAATGAAGTGCTTCCGGTGGGAGGAAGACTCCGCCAATTCCAGGATCGTTGGACCTTCGATCCTTGGGCACACAGCATCATCAAGAACGGTCTAGGCTGGAGTTGGGTGCAACCACCCCCAATCTTCCAGCGGTTCTTCCAACAATCGACCCCCATTCTGGAAGAATATGTTCTAGACCTCTTGAACAAGAAGGTGATAAGGAAGGTAAAGTCCACCAGGTTCCAAGGGAGACTGTTTTGCGTTCCCAAGAAGGACTCAGACAAGCTCAGAGTCATTCTGGACTTATCCCCCCTCAACAAGTTCATAGAGAACAACAAATTCAAGATGCTGACGCTTCAACAAATAAGGACCCTTCTGCCTCAAGGTTCCTACACGGTCTCTATAGACCTGGCGGATGCCTATTGGCACATTCCAATGAACCATCACGCTTCCTCCTACCTAGGATTTCGACTCCAAAGGAAAAGCTACGCCTTCCGGGCCATGCCATTCGGCCTCAATGTGGCCCCTCGGATCTTCACAAAGCTGGCGGATGCCATAGTACAACAGCTCCGCCTAAGAAACGTCCAGGTGATGGCCTACCTCGACGACTGGCTAGTCTGGGCTCCATCGCCCGAAGAGTGTACAAAGTCTTGCGACGAAGTTACCCAGTACCTAGAACACCTGGGATTCAAGATCAACGAGAAGAAATCTCGCCTCTCTCCGGCTCAGAAGTTTCAGTGGCTGGGAATCCACTGGAATCTTCAGTCACACCGCCTTTCCATCCCCCAGAAGAAAAGGAAGGAAATAGCAGGGTCTGTCAAGCGACTACTGAAATCCAAACGCATTTCAAGACGACAGCAGGAACGAGTTCTAGGCTCTCTACAATTCGCCTCAGTGACAAACCCAGTGCTTCGTGCACAGCTAAAGGATGCCGCGGGAGTCTGGAGACGATCGGCATCCATCGCTCGAAGAGACCTCAAGAGACGGCTTCCAAACAGACTTCGACGCCTCCTAAAGCCGTGGTCGGAAGCAATGGCCCTGAAAAGGTCCATTCCTCTCCAACACCCTCCTCCATCACTCAACATCCACACGGATGCCTCACTGGAGGGCTGGGGAGGTCACTCCCACCTGAAACAAGCTCAAGGGACCTGGTCTCCACTATTCAAGACGTTCCACATAAACATCTTGGAGGCCATGGCGGTCCTTCTTACTCTGAAGAAGCTATCCCCGCCGCCCTCGATCCACATCCGTCTAACCCTAGACAACTCGGTGGTAGTTCGTTGTCTCAATCGCCAGGGCTCAAGATCGCCCCAGATAAATCAGGTGCTTCTCCCAATCTTCCGTCTGGCGGAGAAGAAGAAGTGGCACCTGTCTGCAGTTCACCTACAAGGATTCCGCAACGTGACAGCGGATGCTCTATCTCGGACAAACCCGATAGAGTCGGAATGGTCTCTAGACGCAAGATCATTCTCCTTCATCTCTCATCAAGTCCCAGAACTTCAGATAGATCTCTTTGCAACGAGCGACAACAATCAACTTCCTCTGTACGTAGCCCCGTACGAGGACCCCAAAGCAGAAGCGGTGGACGCCATGTCACTGGACTGGAACAGATGGTCGAAGATATACCTGTTCCCTCCCACCAACCTTCTGTTGAAAGTCCTCTCCAAACTGAGAACCTTCAAAGGGACAGCGGCCCTAGTGGCTCCCAAGTGGCCCCGGAGCAACTGGTACCCCCTGGTCCTGGAGCTGCAGCCCAAGCTGATCCCTCTCCCGGGCCCAGTTCTCTCTCAACAAGTACAGAAGTCGACTGTCTTCGCTTCATCATCGAAAATCAAGGACCTTCATCTTATGATTTTCTCTCCCTTGCCGCAAAGAAGAGGTTTGGGATCTCGAAGAAAAGTCTAGACTTCCTAGAGGAATACAAGACCGAATCCACGAGACGGCAATATGAATCATCCTGGAGGAAATGGGTCTCCTTTGTTAAAGCAAAAAATCCTAAAGAAATCACCATTGATTTCTGTATGTCCTTCTTCATTCACCTTCATGGACAAGGATTAGCAGCCAATACGATTTCAACCTGCAAATCGGCTTTGACTAGACCAATTCTATATGCTTTCCAAATTGATCTGTCCAACGACATCTTTAACAAACTGCCGAAAGCATGTGCTCGCCTACGCCCAGCACCCCCTCCGAAACCGATCTCCTGGTCACTAGACAAGGTGCTCCATTTCGCCTCCAACTTGGACAATGATTCATGCCCCCTCAAGGATCTGACTCAGAAAGTTATATTTTTATTTGCTCTCGCCTCGGGAGCTCGAGTCAGCGAAATAGTGGCATTATCAAGAGAAGAGGGACACATCCTGTTTGCTGATTCAGGAGAAGTGACCCTCTCCCCTGATCCGACGTTTCTCGCCAAAAATGAATTACCCACCAAAAGATGGGGCCCTTGGAGAATATGCCCCCTGAAGGAGGATGTCTCTCTATGTCCAGTAGAGAGCCTCAAGGTCTATCTTCGCAGAACTTCAAACTTTGGTGGAGGCCAACTCTTCAAAGGAGAAACATCGGGCAGCGACCTGTCACTGAAACAATTAAGAGCGAAAATCACCTACTTCATTCGCAGAGCGGATCCGAACAGTACACCCGCTGGTCATGATCCTAGAAAAGTGGCATCTTCTCTGAACTTCTTTCAGAGCATGGACTTTGAGAGCCTTAAAAACTTTACGGGCTGGAAGTCCTCGCGAGTTTTCTTTAAACATTATGCGAAACAAGTGCACGAAATCAAACATTTTGTGGTAGCCGCAGGTAGTGTTATGAAACCTGCACCTAACTCTGCGTAGAACAGTGAGTTACTTGGGACTCTAACTCTTCGGGTGCCTATGTTGACCCTCGAGTGATTCATAGTGATGTCTAAAAACACTTAGTGCTTTTATAACTGTTCTTATCCCAGGTGAAATGTCATAGTGTTACACAAGTGCCGCATGCCTTGAGCATGATGTGTTATTTAAAGACTTGCGTTCCTCGAGAACGAGTACCTACTAATCCTGAAATTCCCTTTCAGATTCAAGAGCAAGCCTTTATTTCTATGTACATTATTATTACTGTAAATGAACTTTACTTTTGCTGTAAATTATTTAATTTCTGCATTGTGAAATAAAATTTCTATTTTATTACTTATGCGTCTCTTTCAGCTCCTACTTACTATGAAATACATACTGTCATAGTTTTATTTATTCCTCCTTTCTTATGGTCATGAAGAATTTAAGATGTCTATTCCTAAATTATATTCACCTTGCCTCAGTAAGGTTCCTACACGAATACTTACTTCTGATAATCAGGAGATGAACTCTACACACAGTGCCCAACCACCACTGGCCTACTTCAGAATGTTCCTATACAAATATCAAACATTCTGCTTCATCTCTAAGCTCTTAAAAGTTCTTCTGTCAAGATGAATAGCCCTTCAATACCACTTTGACGTCGGCATAGCCCATGGGAACTTCCTACCAATGGGGGGCAGGATATTTCGTTCCTATGGTTCTTACCTAAGATTACTTTGCTGTTTTGTCAATGCCTAGGCACTTAACTCTGGGGGAAAATCTACCACGATACATTGATTCTCTGGTACTCTTCCATCAGGACGCCATGGCTTGAGCCCAAAAAACGGATTTTGAGCGAAGCGAAAAATCTATTTTTGGGTGAGATAGCCATGGCGTCCTGATGGACCCTCCCTACTACTTCGTTCAGTTTGCTCCCACCCTACACAATTGTATCATGGTGATGGGCAGCAACTGGCGCCAGGATAAAGACGCGCGTGACGTCATTAGAGCAATGGCGTCCGTTTGTTTACGTCTCGAGTATCAGTAGTAGCCACGAGTGAGATTAGCTGTGGAACGGCTCCCAGCTATTCTCAGCCCTTACACACCGAAGCGTTAACTCTGTTCGGGGTGGAGATAGCTATGTGGCACGACCAGACATGCGTGTCCCCTGTTGTATTACGATGTCTTAAAGGGAAACCTTTGAGATACTCGCTCCAGAAGTTAGAATTCTGTGATAACCTGTGGTTAAATTCTCTGGGAATATCTTAGTAGTCTTATACCCAAGGAAGCTACCAAACAGGAACCTTCCATCAGGACGCCATGGCTATCTCACCCAAAAATAGATTTTTCGCTTCGCTCAAAATCCGTTATATACACATATATATATATATATATACATATATATATATATATATATATATATATACATATATATATATGTATATATATATATATATATATATATATATACATATATATATATATATATATATATATATATACAGTATGTATATAAACATATATATATATATATATATATATATATATATATATATATATATATATATATATATATATATATATACTGTATATATATATACTGTATATATATATATATATATATATATATATATATATATATATATATATATATATATATATAATAGATAGGCATTCCTATGTTCTTTGCCTGTCCGTATATTTTCATCATACATGCATAATTCAGACAAATATGTATGGAAAATCTTTACCACACAACGGAATTACTTTATATCTAAAACTTCATTCCGGACTGTAATACAACTGAAAAATAAAGAATCCGTTAACATGATAGCCCACTTTTAAAATCATTACTGCATTTTCGATATAAACACTAAGATTACTCCTGAGCCTTTTTTCCTTATAGAGTTTAATTATAATCCTACATATCAATACCTTTATTAGTCCACAGTAGTTCCTTTTTTAGGTTATTATTATTATTGTTGTTGTTGTTGTTGTTGTAATAAATCTGCAATTGAAAAAACAACGTGTCTTAGCTGAGCAAATAGCTATTTATTCTTTTCAAAATCTATTTCTTGACCTTTTTACACAAACTTATGGAGTACTTGAGGACTTTCCATTTGCAAACACAAATTGAAAAAATTATGATCAGGATAACTCGAGGAAATACAATGAAAAACAAGAAAAGTCTCCGGAGAAGATATTTAAAACACATCTCCTCTGAATAGCAACAAAATATTTCACTGAATCTTTCGGCTAAATAAATAATCGATGTTTAAGATGCCGTAATAAAAAACATTGATAAAATATGCAAAAACCTGTCTCTAGACGATTTCTATTACAATATTCATTGGGATCATAATTAGCTTACACCAATTGTATGCTCTATCATCTATTTCAGGATAAATACCTCTTTCCTCTGCTTTCTTTTTGACCCCAAAACTAAAAAGTTTTCGATTCGACACCATATAAATAAAATATGGTTTGCCTGCAAGAAAACAAGGGGCCTTTTGTTGCTTTTTATTTTTTTACAACTGTCCCAATTATTATCATTAAAGCTAGCCAAGCTACAGGCCTGCTTGGAAAAGCAGAATGCCACAAGCCTAAGGGCTCCATCATGGGTAATAACCCAGTGAAGAAAGGAAATAGCACATAAACTATATATAAGTAATGAATACACTATATATAATAATGAATACACTATATATAACAATAAACAAACTATATATACGTAATCATTCCAAAATCTTGTAAAATCTGTAATAAAACTTCTAGAATACTGTGCAGTATTATGCCTTATGTTGGAGAAGGCATGGCTTTAGGAAATAAATGTACACCTAGTAATGAATTAAAGTATGAGATCATTAACAGAATTACAATAGATCACAAGTTGCTAATTCCAAAGAAGTCCAAAGATAAATGAATTAAAATTCAATCATCACTATTAAACTTTGATTAATTTCTAGATATCAAAAAAATTGAGTTACCAAAA
>NC_090744.1:92929047-92936246 GCF_036898095.1 Palaemon carinicauda
ACACGAACATGAACGATTCAAGACGTGATTCCCTATCGTCATTTCTAAATAGCTCCTTAACAAGAGAGAGAGAGAGAGAGAGAGAGAGAGAGAGAGAGAGAGAGAGAGAGAGAGAGAGAGAGACTCATGGTGCCAATCACATATACAGACATGACAATACTTCAATAATTTCCCACTACCCGCTAGTGAGAGGCTATTATGAATGAATAAATACATAATAGGCTACAGTCATTGATGAATTTAAATAATAATACTTACAATTTACTGCTTAGCATTGGCCCTCCTTATCAGATGACTTTTAAAAATCCAAGGAACCTTCATATGAAAATATCATACCTATAAATGATTATCATTATTGTTATTTCCTTTGCCAAAATCTAAGATTTTCGAAAGGGTATGTATTCACCCCTGACTGTTTGTTTGTGAACAACTTTACACCAAAACTACAGTGCCGATTTTAACCAAACTTGGTATTCATGCTGGGTACGACCGGAGGATGAATTTATAAGAATCTAGAAAAAGTACATCAAAATACAATCGCAATATTAAGTAAATGTGAAATATTTTTTTAGTTTATTTTATTGTTTGTGAACAACTTTACGCAAAAACTATTGAACCAATTTCAACCAAATCTGGTGGACAGAGGAGTTATGTACAAGTACGCAATGGCGTTAAGAGCAAAATAAAACTGGCGTGGCGAGGCTATGTTCTCTACTGAGTGACCCTTTAGTTATTATCAGCTAAATTACAACCCTAGTTGAATAAGCAGGGTTATATTGGCCCAAGGGCTCCGAACATGGAAAATAGCACAATGCGGAAAGGAAATAAGTAAATAAATTAACTATACGAGAAGTAACAAAAATTTAAAATAAATGTCTTAAGATCAGTAACAACGGTTGTGATGGCAAATTGGTAATGTTTTTGCTTGTTGATCGTCAAACTGGGTTTTCGAGTCACGCTCAAACTCGTTAGTTCCTTTAGTGCCTGCAACCTTATCACCCTTGTGAGCTAAGGAGGGGGAGTTTGGGGGAGCTATTGTCTGGCCCTCCCTGGTCCTAGCTTAGGTGAAGAGGGTCCTTGGCCGCTGATCATATGTTTATATGGTCAGTCTCTAGGTCATTGTCCTGCGTGCTAGGGCAATGTCATTGTCCCTTGCCTCTACCATTCATGAGTGACTTTAAACCTTTAAAACAACGTTAAAATAAAGCTGGTATATACAGTACAAACTAAGAAGAGAGACTTATGTCAGCCCGTTCAACATGGAAAAAAGAATTTCGATGAATGCTTGAACTTGCAAAGTTGAACAGATTCAACTCCCTGATTAAGAAGATCATTCCACAATCTTGTCACAGCTGGAATAAAACTTCTACAATACTATGAAGTGTTGAGCCTCATGCTGGAGAAGGCAAGACTGTTATAATTGAACTGCATGCCCTGTACAACGAAAAGGATGGTACAATCTGGGAAGATCCGAATGCAAAAGATGGTCAGAATCTTAGGCAACATGCATAAAGAACTGAACGATGGTGCCATTGATCAATATTCAGATCAGGAATGTTCTTTTCCAACAAATTAAGATGATATCCAGCAGCTGAAGTCCACACAGGAGAATATTCAAAACAAGGCAGAATGAAAGAATTAAAACATTTCTTCAGTAAAGATTTATCACCGAAAACCTTAAAAGACTTTCTTAAGAAGACCATTTTTGTGTGTAACTAAAGAAATAGACCGAATGTATTCCTCAGAAGTAAATTGGCAATCAAGAATCAGATCTAATAATTTTAAAGAAGTCGTATGTAGTTATAAAAAAATCAATAGAGATATCTGGATATTTAGGAGCCACTCTCCTCAACCTACTTGCAATCACACGTACACCGCTTCCTTATGCAGTCCAAAAAATGTTACCCACCCTCTATTGACGTCGAATTTTGAAGCTTGTGTTTCCATTTTTCTTTTTCAATTATCTAATCTTTTTTTTTTACAACCTTCTCTTTTTTTTCATTAAAGCTCAACACTTCTGAGTATCACATTACTTCCCTCTTTTTTAATCTATTTACACCAGCATGCATACAATGCTGTACCAATGACCTCCCTCTTTGAATTCAGTTCTTCTAATGAACCTTATTTAAATTTTCCACTCCAATAATTTATGGTAAAGTATCCTTCTGCAAGAAGGTTGTACCACCTACACATCTTTAGTCATCTTTTGTCCTTGAAACTTGCTTAGAAATCCTCATTTCTCTCACACGTGTGGAGGGGGTGTTGTGCCCCAAGCATTTCATCTTTCTTATCTCTATCCTTTAGCTTCTAGTGAATAAGAGACCTTCAAAACTTTCACATGTTGCCGAGGTATAAGATAAAAGCGATCTTGACCTTTTGTCCCCTGTTAAGCATTGTTAATGGCGAACGATATGATGTGGAGGCACATAAAATCCATTCATTTAAACATTAACGATCCTTATTGTTATGGAGAGATGTTTCATTGATGTTACAAGTGTCTTTCTTGGCAGAATAAGGTGTATTCCACGAACAGCTAATTAGCATTTCATCGTCTCTTGGGATGACTTGTCTCTGATGAAATACACCTGAGTCTGTTTTTTTATTAATTACTGTGATAATAACTATTATACTATACGATTTCCATTATTTGTCCAATTAAAGAGACCATTCAAACAAGGATATATTTGTCAGTTCTTTGGAATTGGACGAATTCTTTCAAACATAAAATAATCACCATTATTATTATGATAATCAAAGAGGCTATACCATCGGATTATAACAATACGTAAATTCATTGTCTCATTATGTCAAGAAAGATGGATACAAAGATATAGTATGTATGTATGTATGTATGTATGTATATATATATATATATATAATATATATATATATATATATATATATATATATATATATATATATATATATATATATATATATATATATATACACACACATATATATATATATATGTCTTTATTTGCGCAGAAATGTGTCTATGCAACCATATGTATACACGTATGAATCTATACTGTACACCTTCTTCCAAGTAAAGGTTAACATTCAATTGTCAATTGAGAAAGAACTAACGAAAAAATATCAGATAAAGGAAATATTAAAAGTTTTTTACAAGGACAGATACGATTTAATTTCGGCCTTCAAGTGCTACATTTGATTAGAATTGCCATTAAAATCTTAATAACTTAGCATAAATAGCCAAGAAGCTCTAATAAAATTCCCTTGACAATTTGGCAGATCTTTTAGTTATTCTAAAAAAAAAAAAAAAATACATCTACAAGATACATACAAAACAAATGAGAATAATCACAGCCTTTCTGAAAATTTATGTTGATGAAAACTGCCGTATACCAAAACGTCACCATACGCAAGGTTCAAAATGTAAGCTTTAATATAACCATAACCATAACCATAACCACAAGAGGAATTTGGCTAAGCTTCGATAGCTATCTAGAGAATGGGGCTTTACACCTTCATGCGTCTGTAGCGAAGAGGAAGCTGTTTGAATTATCTATACCATATAAATATACTAGCCTATGCACATATATGGATTTATATACACTCACAAATAATTATTCGTATAAAGTGTGTCCCAGCTGTGATAGAAAAGAGCATAGGTTACGATCACTAACCCAATATCAGGTGATGAAAACCAAGAAATACAAACGACAAACTTCTTTAATTTAACAAAAAAGTTTTGTTGTCGCTCTAAGATGAAGTTTGAATTAGCAGCCCACAAGAGATACAGACATGCGTTCGTTTCTCCTTACATATACATATACATAGTCATATTCAGTCATACATACATGATACATACATATATGCAATATATACACACACATATATATACTGTACGTATATATACGCATCCAATATACTATGTATACACACACACACATACACACACACACACACACACATATATATATATATATATATATATATATATATATATATATATATATATATATATATATATATATATATATATATATATGAGTGGGGATACCTTGACGTGGCGAAAGTTTGTGTAACACCATACTCAGCAAAGCTGTACTAGTCAGGGCCACCTATACAAGGTTGGTTTGCGGTGAGCGATCAGAACAAGGTCTCCCTCCATCAGCAATCAGCAGTGGCCATCGTGGTGATGATAATGGCCAAACACCACATATAAGCAACACATGTCTGACGCCTTTGCCCTGCAGTGTACTAAATACGGATGCATTTGTTGTTATAAATATTAAAAATAAGAGATAAGTCTTCATTTGAAAGTACATATTGCGTAAATACGCCTCGACTTATCAGCCTTTATCATACGCATGATTAAGAATAACTTCGCACGATTAACTTGATGACCTTTTCTCTGACCTCTGCGATTAATTATAGAAAATCACTCTACTGATAAATAAGCTCAGTTAAAGAATCTGGAAACATAATTGGCCACCAGGATTCAGCCAAGAAATTTACGTATACCTAAGAATAACACATTGACGTATGTTCATATGTGTGTAAGTTTTATATGTATATGCATGTATACATACATATATGCTCACAGATATATAGATATATATTTGCGTGAATGGAATAGGAGAAAAGTTAAAATATCTTAATAAATAAAAGTGGTCACAACTATCCCACGTCTTTTGTTTTCTTACACTTTTATATATATATATATATATATATATATATATATATATATATATATATATATATATATATATATATATATATATACATATATATATATATATACATATATATACATATATATATATATATATATATATATATATATATATATATATATATATATATATATATATATATACCTATCAAATAAATGCTGCTAAATGTATATACTTAAATCAAAAGGTTAGATAACCCTGATTATTCTATTAGCATTACATTTTCCAGAAACAATAATGTAAATCAATGTTATGAAAACCAGACAGATTATAATAAATGAAAGATAATTATAAATTGAAAGATTTACAAAAATCATATTAATGTCGTTCCACCTATACATGATCATTTAACCGCAAACCACTCAATACATCTCCTATTGGCGATGGTTTGTTTACCAGAAAGTAGATGCTCCATCTTTCATCTAGTGCTACTGGGTAAAATTTTGAGAGAAATAGAGACATACAGTATATATCAGGAGGACACTATCAGCCGTAAAACGTAAGAGACTTCAACTCCAAGGAAATACGTATCATAAACTGTTTGAGGATGCATATGAGAGAGAGAGAGAGAGAGAGAGAGAGAGAGGAGAGAGAGAGAGAGAGAGAGAGAGAGAGAGAGAAGCTTATTTCAGAGAGAGAGAGAGAGAGAGAGAGAGAGAGAGAGAGAGAGAGAGAGAGAGAGAGAGAGAGAGAGAGAGAGAGAGAGAAGCTTATTTCAGAGAGAGAGAGAGAAGCTTATTTCAGAGAGAGAGAGAGAGAAGCTTAATTCAGAGAGAGAGAGAGAGAGAGAGAGAGAGAGAGAGAGAGAGAGAGAGAGAGAGAGAGAGAGAGAGAGAGAGAAGCTTATTTAAGAAGTCACACGGGATTTTAATTTAAGATGGGCACAAACTTTAAATAGTACTTTAAATTCATCGCCAGATTTCATATCTACCCAGGGGACATTTGAAAATAATTTCAACCGTCAGCTAATGAAACAATTATCCCCACTACAGCATCTGGTGCCAGTGTAATAGTTACTTTTTCACAGTTTTCAGGTTCATAGCTTCTACAGCCAGTATAACAATTCACTTTTCAGCCGTTTTTAGTTCCCCTAATCCCGCTGAAACAGTTTTTGGTTCACAGCTTCTACAGTGTAATATTTGCAGTCAGTATAATAGTTCCCCATTCAACAGTTTTGGGGTTCACAACAGTCTGTAATAGTTTCCCTTTTAACAGTTTTAGGTTCACAGCATCTGCACTCAGCGTAATAGTTACCCATTTAACAGTTTTTGGGTTCACAGCATCTGCAGTCAGTGTAATAGTTTTCCATTTAACAGTTCTTGGGTTCACAACATCTGCAGTTAGTGTAATAGTTCCCCTTTTAACAGTTTTTGGGTTCACATCTGCAGTCAGTGTAATAGTTCCCCTTTTAACAGTTTTTGGGTTCACAACATCTGCAGTCAGTGTAATAGTTCCCCTTTTAACAGTTTTTGGGTTCACAACATCTGCAGTTAGCGTAATAGTTCCCCTTTTAATAGTTCTTGGATTCACAGCATCTGCAGCCAGTGTAATAGCTCGCTTTCCTAACAGTTTTTAGGTTCACAGCATCTACAGTCAGTGTAATAGTTCCTTTTTCATGGTTTATAGGTTCACAACTTCTACAGCCGGTGTAATAGTTTCCTTTTTATCAGTTTTTAGATTCAGATAATTTGGAACCAGTGTACTTGTTCCTTTTTTTTTTTATCAATTTTTCGATCACAGCACCAGCAAATAAAGTAATAATTCCCCTTTTCAACAGTTTTTAGAATCACAGACAGTGTAATGGTTCCTTTTTTTTTTTTTTTAACAGATATCATGTTCACAGCATCTAAAACCAAGGTAATAAGTTTTTTTTTTTTTAATTTTAAGGTTCACAGTATCTACATCCAATGTATTAGTCTATTCTTAACAGTTTTTAGTAACACAGCATCTGCAGACAGTGCTATACCTCCCCTTTTAACAGTTTTCAGTGTCACAGCGACAATTTTGCTTCAAACCCCGACAAATTACCGGTCCCCCTTCTTGTCTCCTTCCCTCTTTTCATCTGAGCTTCCTGCTCCACTCTCTAACTCAATAAGAAGGGGCTCTCTCAGTGCATCAACTGGATAATCATTCGGACAACCGATCACCACCCGATAGCAGCCGATCTGGTCGGGCCCTTCCCCCCTTGGGGGCTCTCTCTTCCGCATTTTTTCGTCGATTACCTTCCGTGCGTATCTGTGTTTATATGACCTGTTTATCATGACTTTAACCGTTACTTTAATACCTACTGTATTTTATTATGTTTCTAGTTTTTCATCTTATTATTGGAAGAATGCTGAGGAAGTTGATCGAACATTGTGTTATGCAATGTTAGTGAGAACGCATTTATAAAATAATAATAATAATAATAATAATAATAATAATAATAATAATAATAATAATAATAATAATAATAATTAACGTAGAGTTAAGGGACATGAAAACGCCCAATGCAAT
>NC_090744.1:92936746-92944246 GCF_036898095.1 Palaemon carinicauda
CCAACAACGATAATAATGTTGATACTGCTACTACTAGAGTCATGGAGTCCTTTGGCTGGCCTGACAGTAATACACTGGATCCTTCTCTCTGGTTACGGTTCTTTTTTCCCTTTGCCTACACATACAACGAATAGTCTGGCCTATTCTTTACACATTCTGCTGTGTCCTCATACACCTGACAACACTGAGATTACCAAACAATTCTTCTTCACCTAAGGGGTTACTGCACTATCATTGTTCAGTGGTCACTTTCTTCTAGGTAAGGGTAGAAGAAACTCTTTAGCTATGGTAAGGAGCTCTTCTAGGAGAAGGACACTCCAAAATCAAATCATTGTTCTCTGGTCTTGGGTAGTGCCATAGCCTCTGTACCATGGTCTTCCACTGTCTTGGGTTAGAGTTCTCTTGCTTGAGGGTACACTCGAGCACACTATTGTATATTTTTTCTCTTTTTGTTTTGTTAAAGTTTTTGTATTTTATATAGGATATAGGCTATTTTTGCTGTTGGAGCCCTGGGCTTATAGCATCCTGCTTTTCCAAGTAGGGGTTTAGCTTAGCAAGTAATAATAATAATAATAATAATAATAATAATAATAATAATAATAATAATAAAAACAATAATAATAATAATAACAATAACCATAATAATAATAATAATAATACTGCACTCTTAATAATAATAATAATAATAATGATAATAATAATTAGCAAGTCGACCCTCTTTAAAAGCAAGTTGTGTTAAAGATAATGACAACTGAGGCAGGTATTATTATCAACAAATAGTAAAAGCAACAACAACAACAACAATAATAATAATAATAATAATAATAATAATAATAATAATAATAATAATAATAATAATAACAATAATAATAATAACGAGCCATAAGAAGAACTACGATATCAATATTGCGTATGAGGATATCAAGCGAACATTGGAATTGTGTACTTAACAGCCTAAGAATTCCGATGACCAGGCAGAAGCCACTCGGTCTGTGAGCGCATGGAGCGCGTCAGGAGGCACAACTACAAGGAGTAGGTGGCGACTTAAATCCAGAACTCAAACATCTCCATTATCACTAACAATACGGAAGCCACTCTTTACAAATGCCAATAGTCCGACTCGGGGAAAAAGGCCCTTATTGTCCGTGGCCAATAGCATGGACATAATCACTCACAGGGGCCCACACCGTGGATGGTCTACTGTGGTCTGCATGTGAAGAGGCGGTGGTGGTAGTGGTCCTTCGGTCAACTGGTTAGCCAGAGGGACTCTTAGAAATATATAGCAATCCTCCTTACCTTCCTTCCCTTTCTCTCAATGCCCACTGGTCACTGTTGTGGGACGCCTGACAAGGTTTATTGGATAAGGCGAGGAAAGTTTATGCTTGTGTGTTTTGTTCTACAAAAGCTCTTGGGAGGTCGAGAGGCAGCAGCGGCTCGTGAGATCTTTAGAGCTTCGCTAAAATAAAAGTCTAAAAAAAAAAGCCTCAAGAAGAATGCTTGCAGTGCTTCAGAAGATCAAACTTTCAGCGAATTTTTTTATGCTGTGCAGCCTGACATAAATGTTTCTTCATAGTTTATATGTCAGATCTATTTCAATGTTGATACTAATCATAGATTTTATATTTTTATTCATTGCTTCTCATAGTTTATATATTTCATTATTTCCATTCCTCACTGGGTTACTTTCCCTGTTGCGGCCCTTAAGCTTGAAGCATTCTCCTTATCCAACTAACGTAGTAGTAGTAGTAGTAGTAGTAGTAGTAGTAGTAGTAGTAGTAGTAGTAGTAATAATAATAATAATAATAATAATAATAATACAAGCATTGGCAGGACTAGGAAAAGTAATCCATATAAAAAAAAAACATTAACACCTTCATCACTATACTATTATTGATTATGCTTACACTCATTAAGTTGTTAAGTCTAACCACTGCTGCAGCCAGAAGCTCACATTTCTGGAGAAAAAAAAAAAACACACACACACACACCTTTTGAAACTTGCCCAGCTAGGCACTGCATTTATGATATGCATCACTGACGTTTCACAAACAATGGGGACACCCTGAGCAGCACATGGCAACCACATGTTTAGAGCACGCAACAGCATTCTCTTAACCCCTCGTAATAAAAACACCGTTGTTTCGGGCACGGGTGAGGCTGGTTGGCGGTGGTGGCTTATGGCTCCAATGCAGAGGGTTAACCCTGCGTCTAATTGGAACGACAACAATAGGCTGAGAAATTTCACACTAACCATAGAACAAAGAGGGAAAAGGGGGTGAACGTTTTATGAAGGTTCATCTATCAAATAATGTTATACTTTTATGTAAATTTGTTTTTTATTCCATTGTTTAATTATAAATGAATGTTATTAGCAAGGGATAATAGCAATTTGTTATTGTAATTATTTATCCGTGTTCTTTAGTTTTAAAGTTTTAAAGTCCGCTCATGAATGGCGGTGGCATTGCCCTATCAAGCAGGACAGCGCCCTAGAGACTGACCAGATTTACATATTATCCACGCCTTAGCCGCCTCTCCACCCAAGCTAGGACCAGGGAGGGCCAGGCAATGACTGCTGATGACTAAGCAGATAGACCTATAGAATCCCCAAATACCCCTCCACCATTAGCCCACAAGGATGGTGAGGTTACAGCGACCAAAGGAACAAACGAGTTTGGGCGGGACTCGAATCCCACTCTGGCTATCACCAGTCAGGAACGTTACCAGATCAGCCACCACAATATGACCAATCAATAGTGAACAGCATCTTCTCGGTCGGCAACGGAAAATGATGTCGCCAATTCAGTGTAAGAAATGTTTAAAATTAAATCTTATAAATTCAATAAGTGGAAAAAGAAAAAGGTTAATTATTCGAGCAATATTTTTCTAGGATTTACATATTCTTGGGTCTTTCTGTTACTAATATAGAAAACGATTGAAAATCAATCAGCAATATCTACACAAGAATCTAATCTTACATTTGAAGTGAATTAAGCTTAAATTATAATACAATTGATGATAAAGGATGACATTTAAAGTGAATTTAGGCTTTAATTGCAAAACAATTGACGATAAAGGATAGCATTTTTAGAGAATTTAGGCTTTACCACAGAACAATTGATGACATAGGATAACATTTAACTATTATTATTATTATTATTATTATTATTATTATTATTATTAGCTAAGCTATAACGCTACTTGGAAAAGTAGGATGCTACGAGCCCAAAAACAGGGAAATAATAGCCCAATAAGGAAAGGAAATAAATAAACAGCCAAAATAAGATATTCTAAGAACAGTAACAACATGAAATTAGATCTTTCATGTATAAACAATAAACGCTTACAAAAAAAAAAAAAACCAAGAGGAAGAGTAATAAAATAGAACAGCGTGCCCGAGTGTACCCTCAAGCAAAACAACTCTATTCCAAGACAGTGAAAGATCATGGTACAGAGACTATGACACTTCCCAAGACTAGTTAACAATGGTTTGATTTTGGAGGGAACTTCTCCTAGAAGAGCTGCTTACCACAGCTAAAGAGTCTCTTCTACACTTACTCAGAGGAAAGTAGCCACTGAATAATTACATTGCAGTAGTTAGCCCCTTGAGCGAAGAAGAATTGTTTGGTAATATCAGTGTTGTCAAGTGTATGAGGATAGAAGAGAATGTGGAAAGAATAGGGCCATACTATGCAGTGTATGTGTAGGCAAAGAAAAAATGAGCCGTAACCACAGAGAGGGATCCAATATAGTACTGTCTGGCCAGTCAAAGGACCCAATAACTCTATAAGCTTAATCACAACACAATTGATGGCAGAGGACAACACTTGAAGTGAATCTAAGCTTAATCACAACACAATTGAGGACTGAGGATAAGATACTAGAATAACAAAGTAATAAAACAAGTTGCCATTGAAACAATTCTTTCTTTAGACAAAGCTTGCACTGGAGCTAGCGAGTAGAAGCTGAAAGGTTCGGTAAAGATTTGAAGCAATTTTTAAGATGATGAATTAAACTAGGAAGGAAAAGGGCGAGGAAATTCCTAAGGGAAAGAACTATACAGCAAATGAGATGAAAACAATATGAAGTCAACAAAACTCAAAGGGGGGAGGGGGATTGAGAATCAAAAGACATCACAATTCCAAACCACGACGCCAAGATTTACATATAGATTTGAAGTGAGTACGAAAATAATGTTTTAAAAGAGAATAATAAATAAATTCAGACGACGAAAAAGGACCTAAAAAGTAATGAGAATGGGAGTTTACGTTTATACCAGGTAATTTCAGGGCGATTTGGTCTAGCAAAAGAAAAAAAAAACTACTACTAATAAGGATTGACTGATAAAAATGGTGTAAGCATGAAATGAAGAACAGAAGATGGTAAAGCTTGAAAGGGTATATGCAACTTGAGCGATGAAAAGAGGCCTAGACGTGTATATGTATATATATATATATATATATATATATATATATATATATAAACCTGCTAAATATAACACACGGAATGGTTAATGTGGTACGTGTTTTCAATCTAAATTTAAAGTGGCATATAATTGGGAAATTTTTTGCACAAAGATCTTTCAATTCAGATGATGAACAGAAAAGTGTTTTTCCCCGAGGTTTAAAAGTACAGAATTGAAAAGATATATGACCATATGTGCAATACAGGTATGTAAATTTGGTGAAGAGTTTCTTTCAATGCATCATCATCTCAATATTAATTTTCTCAACTTAAATTCACCATCTCCTACTACGCCTATTGAGCAAAGGGCCTCGGTTAGATTTTTGCCAGTCGTCTCTATCTTCAGCTTTTAATTCAATTCTTCTCTATTCATCATCTATTTCACGCTTCATAGTCCTCAGCCATGTAGGCCTGGGTCTTCCAACTCTTCTAGTGCCTTGTGGAGCCCAGTTTAAAGTTTGGTGAACCAATATCTCTTGGGGGGTTACAAAGAGCATGTTCAAACCATCTCCATCTACCCCTCATCATGATCTTATCCACATTTAGCGCATACATTAGCGTAAGAAATTATGACTTCATTATCTGCCTCAAATCAATGATGGACTTATTTTACTCTTAAGATGTTTGTACCGATTATTTTTCAAATCTGAGCTCAAGCTTATTGCCAAATCTACACCGTTTGCTAAGAGAAATATGGTTCCTCTAAAATTCAACAAAAATAATCAAGTGGCGAAAAACCAAGTTAAAACGAAATGATCGAGTCCCACAACTTCCAAATGGACTCTTGGGCATTATGGACTCGAGTTTCATCTAGACAAATATTTCCCTGATAGCTAACTGGTTCCTCGCGCTCATGCTAAGAGCTTAACGTCTTTTTAAATAATTTTATGGCTTTTAAAACGGTTCGGAGGTGATGTGCGTATCGCCCCGAAGACAGATGGAGACGGGCAAGGAGGGAGGGGGAGGGGGGGGGGGGGGGCGCCTGTGTGAATACAAGGGTCAGTCGAGCAGGCAAAATGTTAACTGGCTGAGGGACAAGAGGAAAAGGATTGAAACACTACAAGATATCTTTTTATTTTTTTTAGGGGTATTTCTAATCATATGTAATCTTCGAAATATAAATTAATTTCGGCCTAAGTTAACGGACAAATACATAGTCACAGTTCAGTTTATACAGTATATGGATACGAGAGCAATATAAAGTAGAGGATGATATAACATGTAAGAAAAAGAAAGGGACATGGGCAGGACATATGAGAATGAGAGAGATTATTATTATTATTATTTTTATTATTATTATTATTATTATTATTATTATTATTATTATTATTGTCACTATTATTATTATTATTATTATTATTATTATTATTATTATTACAAGCTAAGCTACAACTCTAGTTGGAAAAGCAGGATGCTATACGCCTAAGGGGTCCAACAGGGAAAAATAGTCCAGTGAGGAAAGTAAACAAAGAAATAAATAAATTATTAGAGAAGTAATGATCAAAATAAAATGTTTTAAGAACAGTAACATTGAGAACAACCAAATGGGTCCTAGATATTGAAAAATAAGCAAGGTAAGGAAGAGAAGACGATGGTTTAACGAACTAAAGAAAGTTTGCGGGTATAAGCTAGCATATAAAGACCATAAACAGACGCAAGTGGAAGGACATGTCTAAGGCCTTTTCTTTCAGTGGACCAGTAACAGCTGATGATGATGATGATGATATATATATATATATATATATATATGATCTCGTCTAGGTATTTAAATTGATTTTAGCTATAATTTTTAAACTATCTGCTACGTCATTATGTCAAAGAAATCTAAACATATAATGTCCAATATACGAGAGTTAATTCTCATCTTTTTCAAATGGAGAATCAAATTCGAATCGTGTGGTCATGTTTACGATTCTGTATTCATATAGTGAAGATAGAAAAGATAACTGATCACTATTACTAACTTTAAAATACGTCTATTCGTGAAGATATGTTTAAGCATCTATTAATTTGTACATTTTATACGAGAGAAAGTATATTTACGTTCATATGTTTATACTGTATACACAATGCATAATTTTGTCATCATCTTTATAATCCTATTAATTGGAATTTTAATTACTATTATCATTATCATTATCTTCCTCTTCGTAATCCTCATTAGCATTATCATTATTATTAATATTATTATTATTATTATTATTATTATTATTATTATTATTATCTTCCTCTTCGTAATCCTCATTATATTATTATTATTAATTGATTGAATTATTATTATTATTATTATTATTATCATTATTATTATTGTTGTTGTTAACAATAACACCACAACAAAGGCAGCGCCAAACAACCGACCTACCGCAACTACTCTATAGAACACAGCTAGTTGAACATTTTGCACCGTGAACGACCAAACATATTCGAAAATAGAATGAACTCTCAAGCTTAAAAGAGAGAGAGAGAGAGAGAGAGAGAGGAGAGAGAGAGAGAGAGAGAGAGAGAGAGAGAGAGAGGGGGGGGGGGGTTATTTCTACTTCAAAAAGATCACGAATAATTCAGTAAGAATTTACGCAATTTTTGGTGGTGAGGAAGTGAAAACCTTTGTCTCTTTACTTGCGGAATAATCCACAGACATTTATCCTCACTTCAATTATTCTAACTTTATAGTCATATCTTTGTTTTAGGGGTAGAACTCTTAAATTGAATATCAAATCATTCATGAAATTTACATAGTTTCTTTTAAATATAATTTTTTTTTATTCTATCTACTTTAATAATGTTATCTTCATCGCTCTTCCCTAATTTCTTTGTTGACTGATCTCCATTTATTTGATATTCTATTCTTAATTACTTATTAGTTCTTTACTTCTCTTCGCAATATTCCTCACCGTCCCATTCAATTCCACGGAAGTTCGGTAAGGAGCCAATCAAGTTGTTTACGATTCGTTCCGCATAATTGCATTCATAATCCAACAACGAACTAAGGTCCAAAAAGAAGGGGGGTAACATAATAACTGGGTAAAGGTACGTTTTGCA
>NC_090744.1:92959246-92966746 GCF_036898095.1 Palaemon carinicauda
ACGTAGGACCTTCTTCCTTCAAGGCACCTCATTCTTTTTTTGAATCTTACAAGATAATTGAGAAACACGATATTCTTCCTTCCTTCGTTTTTCATTTCAACTAAGATTTATCAACGAATTGTTAATTTTTTTTTTTTCAATTATAAAACCAATATAATGAAACGATTCACCTATCCGCTTTTATAAAAGAAAAACTAAAAATGAATAATTCGAAGCATAGGTCATTAAGACATACTGTACTTGGCACACACATTACTGATGGGTCACCAGTCCACACATTGCTGAACAGAATAAACAACCTTCTTGAGGAAATAATAAGCAGTTATTTCCGTGACGAAACATCTTGCAGTTTTAGATTACTATTTTTTCCACGTTCCTCCTTATTCTCAAATTCCATGCCTCATTTTTCTATGTGCGTTTGCAAATATACATAATCTTTCCCACTATTATTCCTACATCAAAGGGTCACTTGCCTGATGCTTAAAAAGGACGCCCTAGCCGCATCCATATCTCACCAGTCACCCGTTGAGATATTACCGCTAGAAAGTTATGGGGTCCTTTGACTGGCCACAGTACTACAATTGGAGCCTTCTTTCTGGTTGCGGTTAATTTTCCCTTTGCCTACACATACAACGAATAGTCTGGCCTATTCTTTATAGATTCTCCACTGTCCTCATACACCTGACAACACCCAAGTGGTTAACTACTGCACTGTAATTTTTCAGTGGCTACTTTCTTCTTGGTAAGGGTAGAAGAGACTCTAGATATGGTAAGAAGCTCTTCTAGGAGAAGGGACACTCCAAAATCAAACCATTGTTCTCTAGTCTCGGGTAGTGCCATAGCCTCTGTACCATGGTCTTCCACTGTCTTGGGTAAGAGTTCTCTTGCTTGAGGGTACACTCGGGCACACTATTTTATCTTATTTCCTTCCTCTTGTTTTGTTAAAGTTTTTATAGTTTATTTAGGGAAATACTTATTTTAATTTTGTTACTGTATTCAAGATATTTCATTTTCCTTGTTTCCTTTCCTCAATGGGCTATTTTCCCTGTTGAGCCCCTGGGGCTTATAGCATCCTGCTTCTCCAACTAGGGTTGTAGCTTAGCAAGTAATACTAATAATAATAATAATAATAGCATCAGGCATGGTTTATATTTAGCAATAGGTTATTAAGATCGCATGCCTTGCAGACATCAACCACAGTTATTAGCTGTGGTCCTACCCTTTGACTTAATAGTCCAACAGTTATTGACAAGCATGCCTAGCCTTTTCCTAAAACACAGGACTGCAAGACAGCACTGTTCTTTTCGACACTTTCTACGACACGCAGGACATACGGTGGTAGTATTATTACACAGGGGAATAATTTGCAATATACATGGAGGCATACAAATGAGATATCAGTGAGCATACAATACTATCATCAATACTAAATAGACATACGGACAAAATATAAACAAGGGTATGTACAAAACGCTGGCACACAATGCCCCGATACTTAGCAATGGGCGAGCGTGGAAATGGTCGTCGTTAAACGGGGCGTGAAAGTACACGACAAAAGGCAGGAAGGCCGCTTTCGTCTCCACCCACATACAACGCAGCCTAAAGACTCAGGGATGAAACCATTCGGAAACATAAAAAAAAAAAAAAAAAAAAAAAAAAACCCTAAAGGAAAGAAGAGAGAAAGAGGAAATAAAAGACTAAAGGAATAAAAAGAAATAAAAAAGAAGAAAAAGGGGAAGGAAAGAATGGAAATTTGACCCAAAGCATTTCTCAATTTCTTTCTTCTCGATGTGTAAAGAATATTTGGGACATGACAGATTGGGGATTATAAAGAAAGACGCAACGAAGGAAATATGATAGAGGATATGGTTGTGATTGTCATTCTAAAAAAAACGTAAATAGAATAGCAGATATACCGGATGTATGCATTGTACATGTATATGTATACACTAGAATATAATTTACATTTGCCTATCCTCAATGCAAGAGCCACTACCAGTTAGGGTTTAATGTTAGGATTATATATATATATTTATATATATATATATTATATATATACTGTATATATATATATATTATATATAAATATATATTATTATATATATATATATACTGTATATATAATATAATATATATATAGAGAGAGAGAGAGAGAGAGAGAGAGAGAGAGAGAGAGGAGCTAACAGCACATACATATATATACATACATATACATGGTATATACATATATATATATATATATAGAGAGAGAGAGAGAGAGAGAGAGAGAGAGAGAGAGAGAGAGAACGTTTGTGTTTCTCCCTTGATTCAATAAGGGCAGTCAATCCCAGCCCCCTTGGCCCCGGTTTACAGGTACACCTGTCGTAATCATAAAATCCTTTCCATTCGAGAAAAAGTCGCAAAAAGGTACAAAGATATATTAGAAAAATCAAAGCGTTTCCAAGGACTATTTCAAAATGCATGCAAACATTTCCGATCTACGATGGAAATTGCTCAATGGAAACGCTTTGTACCTAATTGAGCAGAGAAATCTTCAATTACACCGCACAATGCAATTCCTGTCGCCTTAAATCGATGGGCTGGGCGTTATTTCACGCCTAAATGGGCTCATTTAAGTAGGCGTGACTGTACATTACCATAACGTAGGTTTACATCGTGGATTTTATTTCTTAATTTATTCAGGTGAGTTATAAACCTGATTTAAAAAAAAAAAAATTAAAAAAAATAAGGTAAAAAAAAAAATTCAAGACTCAAGGAAATATATGAAGGCATTTTTATTCAATGCATTCCTACAAATCTGAGGGTCACCTATGCTTATATTCAGCTTATAATTTTTCTCATCTTAAAATTATTCGCATAAGCGTTTACAATTACTCCAAAGTCCTTATGAAACAAATGCAATATGTGACTAATATTAGAATAAAACATCCACTTTATAAGCCAGTTTAACGGATTATTATATAAATTTCAATAAAAAGAGGTAATGAATTCTCTCTCTCTCTCTCTCCTCTCTCTCTCTCTCTCTCTCTCTCTCTCGATAGATAGATAGATAGATAGATAGATAGATAGATAATGTTTATAATTGTATATCCCCTAATCCCTCTCTTCCTTTTGAATAAAAATAAAAGCTCTATCAAGCAGGCTTCAACATTTTCCTTTCTATGGAAAAAAATAAAAAAAGATTTAACTGACTACACGACTTCTACGCAAATATTAAACGTGCATAACAATTATTTAATACGACTTATGGTAATATATATGTAAAACTTTCATAAAATTAAATATCATCATTTTGACATGAGTGGCATCAAGAATCCTGCATGCATGTAAGTGTACAGCATATGTTTATGGATATATTTGTCCCAAAAGTCTAAAGGAGCAATGATCAAGCAGACAAGATCAAGAAGGTTGTACTGTAAGTACTTCTCAAAAAGGAAGTATATAGTTATACTAGTTACAATCGATAAATATTATTATTATTATTATTATTATTATTATTATTATTATTATTATTATTATTATTATTATTATTATCATTATTATTATTATTACTATTTTTATTATTATTTAATATTAGCTAAAGCTACAACCCAAATCGGAAAAAACAAGATGTTATAGGAACAAGGGCTCCAACAGGGAAAAATAGCCCACTGAGGACAGGAAATGAACTATATTCGAGAATAATAAGTAATGAATAAAGATATAAAATATATTAAGATCAGTAGCAACGTTAAAATGGATCTGTCATAAATAAACTATGAAGAGACTTATGTCTGCCAATTTAACATAAACATTTGCTGCAAGTCTGAACTTCTGAAGTTCCACCGATTCAACTGCCCGACTAGGAAGATCATTCCACAATCTGGAAACAGTTGAATAGAATGCCAGAATACCGTATAATTTCGAGCCTTACGTTGTAGAATGCAAGAAAAAGGGACCAAGGAAGCATTGTTTAAGCAGACGTTTGTGAGTTTATACGCTTAAATTTTGTAACCAAGCGATGTGGTATTGTGGGAAATTGATAACAAAAAATGTCTAGAAATACGGCCAGCAAAGGCAAATACTTCACACACACACACACAAAAAAAAAAAAAAAAAAAAAAAAAGTGGGCTGATTAAAGGAATATACAATGTCAATGGTGGTTACATATGTAGCCTACCTAAAAATACCCGTACACGGTTGCTCCTAAGGAACTGGAAGCCTGGAGTATTCTTCAATTGAAAGGACCCCAAGGAAATGATTTGCACTGCTCGCATATCTCAAAACGCGAGCATATGAGCGCTATTTTGTCACGATTCTAAGAGTAGTATGATTGTGGTTAAGATCGGGATTGATTGATTAATCTTAAGATTTCTGGCAACCCTGAGAGAGAGAGAGAGAGAGAGAGAGAGAGAGAGAGAGAGAGAGGAGAGAGAGAGAGAGAGAGAGAGAGAGAGAGGAATAACTTTTTTTTAACCTTAAAGTGTTTTATACTTGATATAAATTTGTGCGATTCACAAGGATAAGACACACTTACAGCTTTATAAATTGCACATATTCTTGTTTGTTTACCTAGCTACCCAACTAAAATGTAATTTGTTTGTCATCAATTTTATTAATATTATTACGACTATTCATTTTCATAATTTGAACGAATTCCTTCGCTAGTATTGTTCGCTTAACACCTAACCAAACAGGCGACCAACGCAAAAAAGCTGAAGAAACTTCAAGAGTTTCAAGTGATAAAGAATAAAAGTTACTAAATTACAGAAAAAAAAATTCCCCTACATAAACGTTCGGATATTAGAGATCACCTCCCACAGGTTTCCTACCTCTGAAAGTCACATTCCTTCCTCTTCCAAGACCTAAATTCTAGATGGCATAATCAGAAATAATAAAACTGTTTTCTTACTCCTACAAGATCGATTATCATTGCAAATTGTATTCATATCTCTCTCAATAATCTACAAACATACCGAAACGAAAAATATTAAGAGCTAAATTAATTAAGTAAAGTTTTGTTCCAAATTGTGCACAACAGTGAAATCAATTGAAGGAGAATGACATGATGTCACAACAACAAGCGAGATTATGGCTGAGAAACGGAATAACATTCTGGTATCTACCTTGATATCTCGTGTAACGAGCAAATCACTCGGAATTATTGTAAGCAATTTCCCAATTACTCCCTGTTCAAACACTTACTTTTTTGCGAGTTTTCTTACGAATAAAACGTTGTTAATAAAACAGTATGATATCTTCATTCAAATCAGTTCAAGTATATTACAACTGATACATCAAATCATCCAACGAAGTGTATATTCAATTCCCATTTCGAAACTCCTAAACTGAGGCGAGTTTTCATATGCTGCGAAACTGACAGTTGAAAATCCATCTATAAAAACACTCCACAAATATGAACATTTGTTTCCTTCCAAGGCACCAGGGATCGGCAACCTATGGCACGCGTGCCAGACTTGGCACGAGGAGTGCTTGTTTATGGCACGGCATTTGATATGGAGCAAAGAAAAGATCCTGAAAACATACTTTAAGAGAGAGAGAGAGAGAGAGAGATGAGAGAAGAGAGAGAGAGAGAGAATGTGTATCTTCTTTTTTCCTTCGTTTCCTTTCCTATGATATGTGCTGGTCACCACAATACGATTTTGCATGCCTTACTCCAGGATCGAAGTAATTTCCTGATCAGGTCAAATTGGCTACCTGACTATGGTCGCTTTTATAATTCCTTGAGATTTTAATTAAGCTACCTGAGTATGACCCCTTTTATAATTCTTTCAGATCTTGATTAAGCTACCAGAGTATGGTCCCTTTTATAGTTCCTTGAGATTTAGATTAAGCTACCCGAGTACGGTACCTTTATAAATTCATTGATATTTTGATTAAGCTACCTGAGTATGGCCCCTATTTTAATTCTTTGAGATCTTGATGAATATTTTTGCCAGGTATACTGACACAGAGGTACACGAGGAGCTGAGGTGTCTTAAACCTATGTATAATGTACCAACCGTGTGTCACACGATCGTACATAAATTATTTTGTATATATTATGCTTGTATCTGCGCTCTTCCCTCGCACTAAAAAGAACCTGAATAATCATGTCTCCGGTTTTGCTCTGTAACATTGTCTGTCTCTCGAACATGTTATGTCCTGTTGCCTTGAGGTTTTGTATATAAAGGAGAGTGTTCCTTAATAAAGTACTCAGTTGATTGCATCCTGCCTTTGAGTTCACAACCCTCTCTCGGCCCGTCACAATAACAATACCAATGGAGCAGACATACTGAAGGCATTCACTGACCATTTTGAGAAGAGAGAGGAAGAAATAGGGAAAATTATTATCATTACAAGAGATGGTGCTCCTGGTATGGTAGGATAAAATAAGGGCTTTACAAAAACGTTTGAAGATAAAATTGGACAATCCATTCTTAAATTGCACTGCATAGTTCATCAAGAAAATTATTTTTACACATGAAGCACATCCTCAGCCCCCAATCGCAGCACGCTTACAACGGATCACTCTGAAGGTTGTGTGTGAAAATCAAAATGTCTAAAAATTCACTTGGAATTTTAATTTTGGCCTTTGGGAAGCAAGGGGAAGGATCTCATTGATATGGTAAGGTATAAACTTGAAATATAAGATATATTTGATATAAAGAATACTAAATGCAACAGAATTAGAGCATTTATGGTATACATGTTCAGGTATATACATTATAATTAAAATGGATACTACAAAATGAATAATTATAATTTCAATTTTCCTCTACAGAGCTATAAAATAACAACTGACACACAAGGTAGTAGAAATAATGGTATTAATCATCAAGTGGCACATTGACTTGAAAAGATTGCCGACCCCTGTTCCAAGCCATCTCTCTCTCTCTCTCTCTCTCTCTCTCTCCCTTTCTCTCTCAATTTCCTATGAGCCTCTCGTCTATAGCTTAAATCAGAATAGGATCGAACTGCCGCTATGCGAATGCAAGGCAAAAGCGTTACCACTCTACTAGCCGGTACTAATAATGATTTAAAGGTTTTAAAGGCCTCTCATGGATGGCAGAGGTAAGGGACAGTGACATTGCCTTATCAAGCAGGACAACGCCCTCCAGACTGACCATATTACATATGATCAGCACCCTAGCCCCTCTCCAACCAAGCTAAGACCAAGGAGGGCTAGGCAATGGCAGCTGATGACTCAGCAGATAGACCTATAGGCTTTCCAAACCCCCCAACCTTGGCTCACAAGGATGGTGAGTTTCCAGTGACCAGAGGAACTAACGAGCTTGAGCGGGACTCGAACCCCAGTCTGGCAATCACCAGGCAAGGATGCTACCACCAGGCAAGTATTATCCGTCTCATTCAGATTTCTTTTAAAACCTGACCAATAGGAATACTAATTCCAGGGTTTTTCGTTTTTCATTTTCATCTTATCGGATAATATGCATTGGTGATGATACCAATCTTCTTCTTCCCCACCTTTGTCCCTACATTAAAGGGTCGGTTGCCTG
>NC_090744.1:92971746-92979246 GCF_036898095.1 Palaemon carinicauda
GTGGAGGGCGTAAGGAAGGGTTTCGTAAAAAATCATGGGGATAAAAAAATTAAGTGATTATTTACTGTCAAAACTAATCATAATTTCCCTCTGGACAGTATTTCATGTAATGACATTTGATTAAACGCAGCAACAGAGAGTAACATTACGCAATCATAACACAAACCTCTGCTTGTTTTCAAACAAATCGTGATTACACAGTGTTGAGAGCGAAAATGAAGGATGAAGTGTTATTGTAGACACAATAAGCAATGGCATCAAAAGGTGTCTGACTTTGTTAACAACAATCGAGTAGAAACAGATTACGCTGAAATCACATGAGGGGGGGAAAAAAAAAAGTGGGGGGGGGGGAACACCACCACAACACATCTACGAGGAATTATCCTACACATGACGACTTGAAAGCAGAAGGGAATACTGACTCGAAAGTGTTACAAGAGCTTCGAAAGGTGACCTCTTTGGGACAGGAAAGGATGAATTTCCAACTCCTGGATAATGAGTCCCCAAAGGTGACGGTAATGACCAATAGTTACTTCTCTCCGTACAAAAAAAAAAAAAAAAAAAAAAAAAAAAAAAAAAAAAAAAAAAAAAAAAAGTGTTATTTACAAATATCTAGTATAACAGGAGTAGCGTATATATTGCACGTTTACACTAATGTATAAAAATGACGCGCAAAAGTAATTTTCTTTTTAGATAAAACACCAGGAAAAGTTTCAGTACATTAAATTATATACATATATATATATATATATATATATATATATAAAACCAAAGCAATCTTTAACTAGATCGATATCGAAGCAAATGTATTTTAAGAGAGAATTTAAGATAAACAACGCAATATTAAGGCAACTATCCGTAACATAATTAAAAGTTATTGCTCCTTTACTAAATAAATTCGTATGAACAAAATCTGATTGAACACATGCAGTAACAGGAGGCAAAAAAATTTACCAAGAAAATATTAATTAAACGTATATTTATTGAGTGCAGTAAAAATGTAAACAACCTCTTGGTTAGTACAGTGGTGACGTGCTCGCCTAGCATTTGCATGGCAGCAGATCGATCCCAACCGGGGACCGTGAGTTTAATCTATTTACAGGGGAGACCACTGCTATGGTTGAGCACTTTAGTGGGGGGTTGGCCTTGCCCAGCTGACGTCCTGGCGAGCATCTATTCTGATGAAACTGGAACTGAAACCAGCCACCTTTACTTTAACCAATTCTAAAGACGCACAAGACGATGAACACATCTTAAATACACAAATACAGAAGTTCTTAACGTTAATCAGTCCGAGAAAGAAATAAAAGAATCGAAACTTTGTGCAAAATGTTGCACAATAATTCGCAAGACGAAGCTGACGCAACTGCTTTCACGTTTCCTCCTCCGGAGATTAAACGATGCTAACAATCACTTGCATAATATCCAGATAAATTATTCTGAAAACTGTTTATCTGATTATTGCTCTCTTTGATATTTGGAATCGACTTTTCCGAGAAGACCTTCGCGTTGCAATGCAATTTGGCAGATTCTTTTCTGCAAACGTCGAAACAAAGTGTGTAAGTTCTGCACATTTATAGTTGACATACACAAGTTGCGTGTGTATACATGCTTCAATGTGGGTATATAAGCATTGAAAAATATTAATTTCTTAAATAAATATACTGTGTATATATATATATATATATATATACTGTGTATATATATATATATATACACAATGCACATATACATATATATATATATATATATATATACATACATACATACACAGTATATGTGTTTGAGAAATTAATATTTTTAAACGCTTGTATATCCACATTGAAGCATGCATACACACACGATTTGTGTTTGTCAACTATACACACTTTATACACCTACATTATATATACATATATATATATATATATATATATATATAATGTGTGTGTGTGTGTGTGTGTGTGTGTGTGTGTGTGTGTTTACGTGTATGCGTGTTTTAAGGAAAAACCAATACGACCGGAACCCTAATTCCCTTTTTTAACCCCTGCGGGAAACATAAAAGTATGGAAAACAGAAACAGAGTATATTCCAGAGCATGTCATCAGAAGAAAATAAACGGTCGCTTGGTCTTGTATTCATAGTCAAAATTTACACTTATAACAACATACCTCATACTAAAACCAACGTTTAGGAGAGACTGAATAGGAAAATTAAAAGTAAATTAGAATCATTAATTATGCTTGTATTTTGCGTTACTAATTATCGCTCACCACCGCTTAGAAAGAATACGAACAAGAAGAAATATTAGTATATTAGGCTCCGATATACTTTAAAAACTTTCTTTGAGAAAGCAAAGTTTTGACAAAAAAAAAAAAAAAAGTTAGAGTAATATTAAGCTCCCAGCAGAAACAAGAACGCCTCTTTCAAGAAATGACGCTTTGAAGAAAACCGACCCACATTTTTCAAGCTCATACTTCGTTTATTACAACCTTTCCGAAGAACATCGTGTTCTTGACAGATAACCGTGAGAGGTTGGTATTCGTATATTCCGAAAATTATGAGAGTTTGGGCGACGTAATATAATGGAAAATGGTGAAATGATTGTCACGTCGATAAAATACACCGGGTTCCTTCTGACAAGACCAAATATTACCTCAATTATCTCTATTCGAACAGGGAATTACCTATGTCGCCCGTAGCCTATGCACCTTGATGAGCGCCAACAAATACATTCCACTGAGAAATCAAAGTAACTTTAAAATCAACTTAGCAAGATTGTTGAAACTGATGTAATCAGTATTAAGAGAGATTGTACTCATACCTTGATATATTGACAAACAACATGGGGCGAGATAAAATTCTCTATTAAAATGACAATGCAAGATACTACCAGACAAACTCATTAACAAATGTACAGAATGAGGTAGTGTTGAAGGTAAAGGTAAGGTAGTTAAGGTAGAGTTGAAGGTAAAGGATAGGGTAGCGTTGGAGGTAAACGAATAGGTAGCATTGAAGATAAAGGATAAGGTAGCGTTGGAGGGAAAAGATATGCTAGGACTGAAGGCAAAGGATAAGGTAGGGTTGAAAGTAAAGGTAAAGGTAGTGTTGAAGGTAAAGGATAAGGTAGCGTTGAAGGTAGTGTTGAAGGTAAAGGATAAGGTAGCGTTGAAGGTAAAGAATAAGGTAGCATTGGAAGTCAAGGATAAGTTAGCGTTGGAGGTAAAGGATAAGGAAGTGTTAAGAGGCAAAAGATTAGGTAGTGTTGAAGGTAAAGGATAAAGTAGCGTTGAAGGTTAAAGGATAAGGTAGCATTGGAAGTCAAGGATAAGTTAGCGTTGGAGGTAAAGGATAAGGAAGTGTTAGAGGCAAAAGATTAGGTAGTGTTGAAGGTAAAGGATAAAGTAGCGTTGAAGGTTAAAGGATAAGGTAGCATTGCAAGTCAAGGATAAGTTAGCGTTGGAGGTAAAGGATAAGGAATTGTTAGATGTAAAAGATTAGGTAGTGTTGAAGGTAAAGGATAAGGTAGTGTTGAAGGTAAAGGATAAGGTAGCATTGGAGGGAAAGAATATGGTAACGTTGGAGGGAAAGGATAAGGTAGCGGAGGTAATAAAGTACCGTGGAAGGTAAAAGATATCATAGTGTTGAAGGTAAAGGAAATCATAGCATTGAAGGTAAAGGATAATGTAGCGTTGGAGGAAGCGTATACGGTAGTCGATTGTCTTTGAGAAACGAGATAAAGGTACCGCATTTCTTATATATTCGGGATAAGAAACAACTTGTGTTAAAGAAGGTTAATATGTCAATTATCAAACCGATGAAAATTACAGTCTAAGGATGTCCATTATTGATAAAAATAATTCATACAAGAAACCAAAAGATTATCCAAAGCAATCTTTAACTAGATCGAAATCGAAGCAAATGTATTTCAAGAGAGAATTTAAGATAAACAACGCAATATTAAGGCAACTATCCGTAACATAATTAAAAAAGTTATTGATAACCTATCACTTGTAAAATGAAAAAAGTGTAACTAATCTATGTTTGTTTGCTTCGAAACAATACAGGCCAAGTTGCTTTAGGAAAGGTAAATCATATTTTGCGAAGGGTATGTGTTCACCATTGTCACTGATTTCTTAGTTTATTTATTTGCTTGTGAGCATCTTTAAACAAAAACTACTGAGGCGATTTTGACCAAATTTGGTAGTCATGTTGGGAATGACTCAAGGATGAATCTCTAACATTTTGAATAAAAGACATCAAAATACAGGAACGCAGCAGTACTTTGAATGTTATCGCAATGTTAAATAAATGGCAAACATTTTGTTATTTCAATTTTTGTTTGTGAACATTATGGCAAAAAAAAAAAAATTCAACAAAAATTGGTGGACATGTGGGATATGATCCAAGCATAAATCCCTTAGATTTTGAAGAAAATACTTCGAGGTACAAGTTAAGAGCAAAATAGGAATGCTTGGCATGGCAAAGGCATGCTCTCTCTAATGAGTGCCCCTCTAGTTTACAACCGAGACACTCCAAAAGAAACGGACGAAAGAAAGACAAGACAGAAGAGAGATCAAATTCATTACGGTGAAATGTTTAACGCAAAGCAATTTATTCACTTCATGAAAAAAAAATGGAAATTAAAAAAAAAATGGAAGTTGAAAAAAGAAAATATTCAAACAAAGTCCAAGAGATGCTGTACGAATCAGCATTTTTAATGAAACATTATTATATTCTATTCCGTTTATTTTGTTGATGGTGGGGAGGTGGGTTCTACTGTATTGCTAAAAATCAGAGATATCCCATGTGAAAAAAAAATAATTTGCTTATCCAGAAAGTACTGAGAGAGAGAGAGAGAGAGAGAGAGAGAGAGAGAGAGAGAGAGAGAGAGAGAGAGAGAGAAGAGCTATTCTTATGAGTATAAGTTATCTTTTATTACAATAGTCATCAAGTCAAATTGCTATGAGCAAAATATCACACAAGTGCAATGCAAACCTCTCATCATCCAACCGCTATCAGTTCAACTTATTCGGGTCCAACACAGTCAAAACAAAACATTGCGTTTGATGTAAAGTGTTTGTGTGCACACGTATACATGAGCAAATCGTCTTATGAATAAAGGAAAAAGAAAGATAGAATAAATAATCTGCTAAAATGGTGTGCTGACATTTGAAAAAGGTATCGAGCCAAGAAGCAGTATAAAAGTTATACAAATAGTAATGATAATATTCTTCGTCTTCAGCTTTTACCAATGCTATATGTGGTTTTTGTTTCCTATCAGCCTTTTATAGATATCATCTCGAGAAGTGAAAAGTTCCACGATAAAGAAAGTGTAGAAAACGGACACTGAAAAAGGGGTCAAGTTGAAATCTTCTATGGAAAAAAGTAGCTATGAAAATTTCCCATGAAAAGGTTGTTTGTTATAACTACCTTTGGGGAAATTTTAGTGTTAAAAACTTCCCCTGAAAAGAAGGAGGTTTGAAATAATATAACATTAATAAGAATAAGATAAAGAAGTGGAACCGTAAATAATGTAGAAGACACAAGTAGGTGCAGGTAAAATTCCAAATTATACGCACCGTTTAATAGCGTCAAACAACATTTATAAGAACGCTAGCAAACACATTATTTTATTTCAATTATTGATTCCTTCGCTCATTACAAGCGCATTTGATCCCATAATCCTTTCTAATTGGTTTCTGAACCAGTTGAAACTTCCCATGATAGTACAGTCAAATGCCTAGATGGAATTCTGACCTGAATTTTCTATTGCTGACTAAGGCATGATCGATTTTTTTCTCTTTCCTGTTTCTGCTTTTTAGCGCCAATACAAAGTAGCTTTGATATGTCTTCTTTTCAAGATTTATAGGAGAGGTCTTAAGAGTTTTCCATTTCAGTTCAAATTCAGAAGGGGAATAACTTCCGCTTCCAGTCTCATTACAGGATAGCTTGAGAAGTTTCCCAATTCAGTTCAATATACAAGTGCTTAGAAGTTTCCTTTTAAAATCTTCATGTATATAAGGAAGGCCCTAGGTCCGTTTGTCTATTGAATCCTTTTAGCGATATACTTATAATCTCCCTTTCCAATTCAACATTGTGTTTGATATTTCCTTTTGTAGTGTGGGATGACTTACGGATTTCTGTTGTTGGCTTTGAAATTTTTGTTTTGTGTCGAACTGTTTCCCCTGTACTTATAAGTTAAAAATATGTGTTTAACTAAATCTTGAAACGAAGCTACCTGATAGTAAAAGTAAAAGGCTACTTCTGAAACCTTGTTACCAGTTTTAGTAGATTCTATTTACGAAAAAATAGCTGGATTTCCAAAAAAATGTGAAAAAAAAAATTCTTCTTAATATTGCTAGTTTCCCGGTTTTACCTTTAAATCAATTTGTAATATTCTAGGAATCATTATAAAAGTCTTTTGTTCTGTCTAAACGGGTTGTACAATACTGTTGTATTCTCTCTCCAAACAAACGATCAAACGGAATCCGTTATGTGCTACACGAAGCTTCATTAAAGATCACTGTTGGTTCCGAAACACATTCAGTCACGCAACGTTCTGGTGTGTGAAAAACTATCAACTTTTGCTACAAGTGAAAACAAAAAATCTCATACAACTGATAACAAAATAATGTTCATTATGGGGAAATATTGTGTAAAATAAAACATCACACAAAGAGGGATAAAACAATAGTTAGAATGAAAAAAAAAATCGACGAATTTCGTTCACTCCTGGAACATACAGCCACAGTAGAGAGAGTCCATAAGGCGTGGGTGCTTCCGGCACGCCAGTCCAGCAAAAGCGTGCCTGGAATAACCGAGGTTTCTAGACTACAACAAAGAAATCTATTCGCCAAATATCAAAATCATCTAAAGTTTTCGGTTATCCTTTTAGGAATAATAAATAACATGGGTTATTCCAGACATCGGCAGAATTATTATTATTCAATAAATATAATCGCTGCATTAGTAGCATTAATTTTGCAGTTTTAAGGTTTTTTATTTCTCTTATTATTATCGTTGATGAAAATTGCTTAAAAAATTGTCTACAACCAAAGCAGTATCAATAATACTAATTTATTATAAATATCATGAGCCCAGCTACAGACTTGCTTAAATGATAGTCTACACCCAAAGCATTATCAATATTACTATTATAAATATCATGAGCCCAGCTACACACTAGCTTAAATGATGGTCTACAACCAAAGCATTATCAATATTACTATCATAAATATCATGAGCCCAGTTACATACTGGCTTAAATGATGGTCTACAACCAAAGCATTATCAATATTACTATCATAAATATCATGAGCCCAGCTACACACTGGCTTAAATGATGGTCTACAACCAAAGCATTATCAATATTACTATTATAAATATGATGAGCCCAACTACAACTAAGTTCGAACTGTAGAATATGACCAGGCCAAGGAATTTCTATGGAATAGAGTTCATCAAGAATAAAGACCATGTTAACCGCCTCATCGTGCTTAGTGCTCTAATTGTGATTGT
>NC_090744.1:92987340-92992340 GCF_036898095.1 Palaemon carinicauda
ATACAAACTTTATAACCCTACATTATATATATATATATATATATATATATATATATATATATATATATATATATGTGTGTGTGTGTGTGTGTGTGTGTTTATGCGTATGCGTGTTTTAAGGAAAAACCAATGCGACCGGAACCCTAATTCCCTTTTTTAACCCCTGCGGGAAACATAAAAGTTGGGAAAACAGAAAGAGAGAATATTCCAAAGCATGTCATCAGAAGAAAATGAACGGTCGCTTGATCTTGTATTCAGTCAAAATTTACACTTATAACAACATACCTCATACTAAAACCAACGTTTAGGAGAGACTGAATAGGAAAATTAAAAGTAAATTAGAATCATTAATTATGCTTGTATTTTGCGTTACTAATTATCGCTCACCACCGCTTAGAAAGAATACGAACAAGAAGAAATATTAGTATATTAGACTCCGATATACTTTCAAACTTTCTTTGAGAAAGCAAAATTTTGACAAGAAAAAGTGCGAGTAACATTAAGCTCCCAGCAGAAAGAAAAACGCCTCTTTCAGGAAAGGACGCTTTTGAAGAAAACCGACCTACATTTTTCAAGCTCATACTTGGTTTATTACAACCTTTCCGAAGAACATCGTGCTCTTGACAGATAACCGTGAGAGGTTGGTATTCGTATATTCCGAAAATTATGAGAGTTTGGGCGACGTAATATAATGGAAAATGGTGAAATGATTGTCACGTCGATAAAATACACCGGGTTCCTTCTGACAAGACCAAATATTACCTCAATTATCTCTATTCGAACAGGGAATTACCTATGTCGCCCGTAGCCTATGCACCTTGATGAGCGCCAACAAATACATTCCACTGAGAAATCAAAGTAACTTTAAAATCAACTTAGCAAGATTGTTGAAACTGATGTAATCAGTATTAAGAGAGATTGTACTCATACCTTGATATATTGACAAACAACATGGGGCGAGATAAAATTCTCTATTAAAACGACAATGCAAGATACTACCAGACAAACTCATTAACAAATGTACAGGATGAGGTAGTGTTGAAGGTAAAGGTAAGGTAGTTAATGTAGCGTTGAAGGTAAAGGATAGGGTAGCGTTGGAGGTAAAAGAATAGGTAGCACTGAAGATAAGGGATAAGGTAGCGTTGGAGGGAAAAGATATGCTAGGACTGAAGGCAAAGGATAAGGTAGGGTTGAAGGTAAAGGTAAGGTAGTATTGAAGGTAAAGGATAAGGTAGCATTGGAAGTCAAGGATAAGTTAGCGTTGGAGGTAAAGGATAAGGAAGTGTTAGAGGCAAAAGATTAGGTAGTGTTGAAGGTAAACGATAAGGTAGCATTGGAGAGAAAGAATAAGGTAACGTTGGAGGGAAAGGATAAGATAACGGAGGTAATAAAGTACCGTTGAAGGTAAAGGAAATCATAGAGTTGAAGGTAAAGGATAAACTAGCGTTGAAGGTAAAGGATAATGTAGCGTTAAAGCGGATAAGGTAGCGTTAAAGGTCGTCGATTGTTTTTGAGAAATGAAATAAAGACACCGCATTTCTTATATATTCGGGATAAGAAACAACTCATGTTAAAGAAAGTTCATATGTAAATTACAGTCTAAGGATGTCCATTATTGATAAAAATAATTCATACAAGAAACCAAAAGATTATCCAAAGCAATCTTTAACTAGATCGAAATCGAAGCAAATGTATTTCAAGAGAGAATTTAAGATAAACAACGCAATATTAAGGCAACTATCCGTAACATAATTAAAAAAGTTATTGATAACCTATCACTTGTAAAATGAAAAAAGTGTAACTAATCTATGTTTGTTTGCTTCGAAACAATACAGGCCAAGTTGCTTTAGGAAAGGTAAATCATATTTTGCGAAGGGTATGTGTTCAACATTGTCACTGATTTCTTAGTTTATTTATTTGCTTGTGAGCATCTTTAAACAAAAACTACTGTGGCGATTTTGACCAAATTTGGTAGTCATGTTGGGAATGACTCAAGGATGAATCTCTAACATTTTGAATAAAGGACATCAAAATACAGGAACGCAGCAGTACTTTGAATGTTATCGCAATGTTAAATAAATGGCAAATATTTTGTTATTTTAATTTTTGTTTGTGAACATTATGGCAAAAAAAAAAAAATTTCAACAAAAATTGGTGGACATGTGGGATATGATCCAAGCATAAATCCCATAGATTTTGAAGAAAATACTTCGAGGTACAAGTTAAGAGCAAAATAAGAATGCTTGGCGTGGCAAATGCATGCTCTCTCTAATGAGTGCCCCTCTAGTTTACAACGGAGACACTCCAAAAGAAACGGACGAAAGAAAGGTAAGAAAGAAGAGAGATCAAATTCATTACGGTGAAATGTTTAACGCAGAGCAATTTATTCACTTCATGAAAAAAAAAATGGAAATTAAAAAAAGAAAATATTCGAACAAAGTCCAAGAGATGCTGTACGAATCAGCATTTTTAATGAAACATTATTATATTCTATTTCGTTCATTTTGTTGATGGCGGGGAGGTTGGTTCTACTGTATTGCAAAAGATCAGAGATATCCAATGTGAAAAAAAAATCATTTGATTATCCAGAAAGTACTGAAAGAGAGAGAGAGAGAGAGAGAGAGAGAGAGAGAGAGAGAGAGAGAGAGAGAGAGAGAGAGAGAGAGAGAGAGAGAGAGAGAGAAACAGCTATTCTTATGAGTGGAATTTACCTTTTATTAAGATAGTCATCAAGTCAAATTGTTATGAGCAAAATACCATACAAGTGCAATGCAAAGCTCTCATCGTCCAACCGCTATCATTTCAACTTATTCGGGCCCACCCCAGTCAAAACAAAACATTGCGTTGGATGTAAAGTGTTTGCGTGCACACGTATACATGAGCAAATCGTCTTATGAATAAAGGAAAAAGAAAGATAGAATAAATAATCTGCTAAAATGGTGTGCTGACATTTGAAAAAAGTATCGAGCCAAGAAGCAGTACAAAAATTATAAAAGTATTGATGATAATATTCTTTGTCTTCAGCTTTTACCACTGCTATATGTGGTTTTTGTTTCCTATCAGCCTTTTATAAACATCATCTTGAGACGTGAAAAGTTCTACGAGAAAGGAAGTGTAGAAAACGGCCCCTGAAAAAAGGGGTCAAGTGGAAATCTTATCTGGAAAAAAAGTAGCACTGTAAATTTCCCTTGAAAAGGTAGTGTGTTATAACTACCTTAGGGGAAAAAGTGTTGAAAACTTCCCCTGAAAAGGAGGAGGTTTGAAATATAATAACAATAATGAGATTAAGATAAAGAAGTGGAACCGTAAATAATGTAGAATACTAACAAGTAGGTGCAGGTATAATTCAAAAATTAGTCGCACCGTTTAATAGCGTCAAACAACATTTATCAGACCGCGCATCAACATATTCTTTTCTTTCAATTATTGATTCCTTCCCACATTACAGGCGTATTTTATCCCATAATCCTTTCTAATTGGTTTCTGAACCAGTCGAAACTTCCCATGATAGTACAGTCAAATACCTAGATGGAATCCTGACCTGAATATTCTATCACTGACTAAGGCATGATCGCTTTTTATTCTCTTTCCTGTTTCTGCTTTTTAGCGCCAATACAAAGTAGCTTTGATATGTCTTCTTTTTAAGATTTACAGTAGAGGTCTTAAGAGTCTTCCATTTCAGTTCAAATTCAGAGGGGCAATAACTTCCGCTTCCAGTGTCATTACAGGAAAGCTTGGGAGCTTCCAGATCCAGTTCAATATACAAGTACTTAGAAGTTTCCTTTTAAAATCTTCATGTATACAAGAAACGCCCAAGGTCCCTTTGTCTACTGAATCCTTTTAGCGATATACTTATAATTTCCCTTTCCAATTCAACATTGTGTTTGATATTTCCTTTTGCAGTGTGGGATGACTTACGGATTTCTGTTGTTGGCTTTGAAATTTTTGTTTTGTGTCGAACTGTTTCCCCTGTACTTATAATTTAAAAATATGTCTTTAACTAAATCTTGAAACGAAGCTACCTGATAGTAAAAGTAAAAGGCTACTTCTGAAACCTTGTTACCAGTTCTAGTAGATTCTAAATTCTATATACGAAAAAATAGTTTAGCTGGATTTCCAAAAAATGTGAAAACAAAAAAATTCTTCGTAATATTGCTAGTTTCCCGGTTTTACCTTTAAATCAATTCGTAATATTCTAGGAATCATTATAAAAGTCTTTTGTTCTGTCTAAACGGGTTGTACAATACTGTTGTATTCTCTCTCCAAACAAACATCAAACGGAATCCGTCATGTGCTACACGAAGCTTCATTAAAGATCACTGTTAGTTCCGAAACACATTCAGTCACGCAACGTTCTGGCGTGTGAAAAACTATCAACTTTTGCAACAAGTGAAAACAAAAAATCTCATACAACTGATAACAAAATAATGCTCATTATGGGGAAATATTGTATAAAATAAAACATCACACAAAGAGTGATAAAACAATAGTTAGAATAAAAAAAAAAATCGACGATTTTCGTTCACTCCTGGAACATACGGCCACAGTAGGGAGAGTCCATATGGCGTGGGTGGTTCCGGCACGCCAGTCCAGCAAAAGCCTGGCTGGAAACACCGAGGTTGCTAGACTTCAACAAAGAAATCTATTCGCCAAATATGAACATCATCTAAAGCTTTCGGTTAACCTTTTAGGAATAGTAAATAATATGGGTTATTCCTGAAATCGACAGAATCATTATTATTCAATAAAGATAATCGCTGCATCAGTAGCATTAATTATGCAGTTTTAAGGTTTTTTTATTTCTCTTATCATTATCGTTGATGAAAATTGCTTAAAAAATGGTATACAACCAAAGCAGTATCAATAATACTAATTTATTATAAATATCATGAGCCCATCTACACACTTGCTTAAATGATAGTCGACAACAAAAGCATTATCAATATTACTAATGTATTATAAATATCATGAGCCATACTACACACTTGCCTAAATGTTGG
>NC_090744.1:93007340-93012471 GCF_036898095.1 Palaemon carinicauda
TGGAAATATTAATGTTCGTGTTGCTAACAATAAACAGGACAGGTTTGCTGTAAACAAAAGCAGCAGTAACAACAATAACACAAACAAGAGAGAAAACGACGGCGACAATGGCACATAGGCCAAACAGTTATCATTTGCTCAATCCCGGAGTTCTTGGTAATCAGTTAGAACAATCACAATGCAAGATACTTTTTTTTTCTTTACTCTCTATTTCTGTTTTCAACCTGAATAGCTTATTAGTTTCATGAATAACCGTTAGGACAGACGCAAACTAACGCACATCAAAGCGATCGCGCGACCTTTTGAACGCTGCGAATGACGTCATAGTGACGTCAGCAGAGTATCCAGCGGCATTGGTGCCATTCCGGAAAAGCTCTTTAACCGAACCTGTTTGTTGTCCTTGTTTCCTTTTTTTTTCTTTTTTCTAACACCGTTATTTACGTTATTCTTTTTCGGTCCGGTTCTGTTTTTCTGGTTTGTCAAATGGATGTTTAGATAAACAATGGCCAAGCTGTTGAGCGAACCCCCCCCCCCCCCTTTTTGTTGGCGCTTTGTCCCCGAGAGTGAACTGCAATGGCAGATTGTTTTCGGCGCCCCAGCCGAAGTTTTGCGTCAACTGCGTGACGCAGTCACGTTGTCGCCCTTGGATTCCATCTAGTCAGGACCCATAGCCATCTGCCAATCAAGATCCAGTGTCTACAAAAATGGATTTTTGTTTTGAGTGTTTGTGTCCGCCTCTGGTGATGCAAACAACGCTGGTCGCGAAAGGCCGCTGGTTCTCCCATGCCCGATGCATTGTGTTGGTCAAGTCTAATTTCATTGGGTCAGGGCGACTGTTGTTGGAATAAATGTATTAGGTCATCGATAAAGTTCCTCTATTTTTCTCTGCCAGGATAATAAACAAAAAACTGCAATGTAAAGCAAAAGATAATATAACGATAGAATGGAAATACATGATGCAAAATAATAATAATAATAATAATAATAATAATAATAATAATAATATAACTAGATCTAAGTTATACTGTTAACGATAATATAGAGCTCAATTGTAAAAAGATCATTTGGCTCTTGAAGAAAGAACATCAGAAAAATCAGTTAGCCTTTCAGGTTGGTTTAGTCGCTTCATGTTATAAGAAAAATTTTAATATTCAAACAAATATATCCACACACACACACACACATCCTAATCCCCGCACACACATCATATAAATAAATATATGTATATATATATATATATATATATATATATATATATATATATATATATATATATATATATATATAAACATATATATATATATATGTGTGTGTGTGTGTATATACATATATATATATATATAATGTATGAGTCTACATAGATCTGTATGTGCGTGTGTATATATACATCTCCCTTTATATATAAATATATATATATATATATATATATATATTTATATATATAATATTATATATATATATATATATATATATATATATGTGTGTGTATGTGTGTGTGTAAATATCTATATAAATAGCAAATACGAAATTTTATAATAGAACCCGGTGAGATTCTACCACTAAAAAGTTATAAGGGCCTTTGACTGGCCAGACAGTACTACATTGGATTCCTGTCTTTGGTTAAGGTTCAATTTTCCTTTGCCTACATATATACCGAATAGTCTGGCCGTTTCTTTCCATATTCACCTCTGCCCTCATACACCTGACAACACTGCAATTACCAAACAATGCATCTTCTTGCTAGGAGTTAACAACTGCACTGTAGTTGTTCAGTGGCTTCTTTCCTCTTGGTAAGGGTAGAAGAGACAATTTAGCAATGGAAAAAACTCTCTTAGAAGGACACTCCAAAATCAAACCATTGTTCTTTAGTCTTGGGTAGTGCCATATCCTTTGTACCATGGTCTTCAATTGTCCTCGGGTAGAGTTCTCTTGCTTGAAGGTACAAACGGGGACACTATTCTATCTTCCTTCTCTTCTATTTTTTAAATTTTTATTGTTTTTATACAAGAAATATAAAAAAAGATTTATTTTAATGTTACTGCTCTGAAAATATCTAATTGTTCATTATTTCTCTTGTAGTTTTTCTATTTCCACATTTCCTTTCCTCACTGGGCTATTTTCCCCTGTGGGAGCCCTTGTGCTTAAAGAATCCTGATTTTCCAAATGGAGTTGTAGCTTTACTAATAATAATAATAATAATAATAATAATAATAATAATAATAATAATAATAATAATAATAATAGGTAAGTGTATGTGTCCACAAGCACAATTACGCCCAATTCAGTATCTGAGAAAATATCCCCAAGTTTACCTCAACGCGCAGCACAAAAGTTGTGTACACACCTAGGAGATCTCTGGAGCCAAGTTGGACTGTGGGCGTCTCCAGTAGGTGTTGCCGAGCCAGAAAGAAAATGACAGGCCGGATCCCGCAGCGCCATGCTCGGGGCCCCTCCTCTCCAGAGGGATTGAAATGTCATCCGTCAGTCGCGAATGTGTTCCAGAAATAGAGTGGAAATGAAATACGCGCCATCTTGTGACATTTCTAGACAGCAAGCACAGTCTGTTTTGGATACTTTCTATTAGGGGGTTGAAACTACAGATCGTCAAATGTTCATGGGGTCACTATAAGGTTTTCCAAAGGGGAGGTTTATCAGCTTAGAAAGCAGGGTCTTGAGAGAGAGAGAGAGAGAGAGAGAGAGAGAGAGAGAGAGAGAGAATGATCATGCTGTCCTTGGTTAAAAGAATGATCAAGGAAAAAACAATGTTTTTGTTATCTTTTCTATAACAACAACTGTACTATCAGTGAAATTGGAAGATCTGTTAAGTCGGAATGTGCTTTCATGTGAGAAAAAAAGATCTTAATATACATATACACACACACATAGATAGATAGATAGATAGATTAGATAGATAGATAGATATTATATATATATATATATATATATATATATATATATAATATATATATATATATATATATATATATATATATATATATAATGTATGTATTCTTCCAACACACAGAAACATCCATTTTAGAGTAAAGTTGAAGATAATCGCAGAATTACATGTGATGAAGCTATATTTACTTAAATCGTAAAAATTTTTATTTGCTTTAATAAAAAAAAAGTATGACTTCTAACAGTTGATTTAAGCTTCGAGAAAATCATTAGACCCCTAAGAAAATAAATTAAAAGCAGGTCATTTTGGTAAGAAAAAAAATATTACTACTTTTATTCTCACACCAAAGAGAGAGGAGAGAGGAGAGAGGAGAGGGAGAGAGAGAGAGAGAGAGAGAGAGAGAGAGAGGAGAGAGAGAGATAGAGAGAGAGAGAGAGAGAGAGAGAGAGAGAGAGAGAGAGAGAGAGAGAGAGAGAATGTCTTGTGATTCATGTACAATTTATTGCATACTGCGTGAGAGTTAGCAATAAAAAAGAAACGGTCGTTTCATAAATCAATCAAGTAATTCTCTATCTCTCTCTCTCTCTCTCTCTCTCTCTCTCTCTCTCTCTCTCTCTCTCTCTCTCTCTCTCTCTTACTTAATCGTCCATAAACATCGTTTCATTATTTTTCACATTCTCATAAAGCAATGATTCCAAATCCCTTAGGGTTAGGTACCTTTAAAAAAAGAGGTAAATGCGAATGGTTGAACTAAAAGTTAAGTGATTCAGAAAGTTAACGAGATGAAAGGTACAATTCTTGGGTAAAATTGCAGGGAATGTCCACAGAGGTACCAGGATGTAAAAACGGAGGCAGAGGGATAAGCCAAAAGGGATGCAACTAGAAGCCTAAATGACACCCCGCAAAGACACTTTCTTAACGCCTACAGTGCACCGCTTCACACGACTTTATGCATTCCTTTCACATTTTAATACTATTTAAGATTGATTGATTGATTGATTGATCTGAGGTTTTCTGGCATTGTACTATTTAAGGATCTCCATGAATTAAAGTATGGAGTAACATCTGGGCACGGAACAAATTGTAAAGTACAATGATCATATATTTTTTCTTCAATTTTTGCCTTCAAAACTAATTAGAGTTCCTTTCTCCCCTTCCAGGTCTCTGAGCCGACGACAATTTTATTCGGTAAGTAACGTCGCATTTCCGAGTCACAGTGAAGTCTGTAAGTAATTGTCTAATTCTGACATAGGTCAAATAACCAAGTAACAGTATTTTTATGTCTTGATTTTTTAAGTAACTACATATTTCTAAGTCCTGTTTTTCTTAAATAAATACAGTGTATTCTCAAGTATGCCTGATGTAAGTCACGGTGCAAAGAGTTAGTGTATTTCTGAAGTATTTTCATTATACAGTTAGTAATTATTTATTCTAATATAAAGGTGTGTTCAAGTTAGGATCGACTGTATGCACGTAAATGTGTGTGTTTGTATACATACGAATATCTGTATGTTAACACTTTTAGTGTGTGTTTTTAATTGGGCATGGGATATCGACATAAATTTTCCAATTTCAAATAATAATAATAATAATAATAATAATAATAATAATAATATGTTAGAAATAATAGCAGCCTCAACTGCATTGACCTTACACTCTGTCTTCTCAATGGTTCTTATTATCATCATCTCAGGATTAATGCATACAGCTATTAACTGGGCAAAAGTCATCCTTCATGGTGGGAAGTCAAATCAGGAATACTCGGCTAATCAAGGTTTTAATGTAAAGTTTGCAAGTTAGGTAAAATTTACAAGTCGGGTAAAATGATACAGTGAACAAGCTCCGCGCTTCGGGCTATCATTGTTTTCACCACTGAAGCCTGATGAAGGGAGACAGCACTTCCGAAGCGCGTAGCTTGTTCACTGTAATATTTTACCCGACTTGTAAATTTTACCTAACTTGCAAACTTTACATTAAAACCTTGATTAGCCGAGTATTCCTGAATTTGACTTCCCACCATGAAGGATGACTTTTCCCAGTTACTAGCTGTATGCATTAATCCTGAGAAGATAATAATAGAGCCATTGAGAAGACAGAGTATAAGGTCAATGCAATTGAGGCTGCCATTATTTTTAACAAAGCCTGCCTGAAAGAGGGTCTACTACCCAATTGGAAAAAAAAAAATGTTAATTACTATAATAATAATCATAATAATAATAATAATAATAA
>NC_090744.1:93012971-93020471 GCF_036898095.1 Palaemon carinicauda
GACTATCACCACTAAAACAAGACAAAGCTTATCAAAATCAATAAATTAAAAGTATTAAGGGTCGGTCATTGACAAATGAGACTAAACCAACATCACCAAGGACGTGATTAGAATGATTAACTAGTGGATGACACGTGCAGATACGAATGAGGTCAAATAAATCTGCCTAACTTCTGGAGTACAATTGTAATGACAAAGGGCGTTAGGCCTAACTATTTAATGTTTCAAAGGAATTGCTCTCAATTATCCATTTAATATCTTATGTAAAGATTGGACACACACACACACACACACACACATATATATATATTATATACTATATATATATATATATATATATATAATCCTTTCTGAGTAAGGATACCTTAACGACGTGAAAGGGTTTGCGCATCGCAATGATCAGCAAAGCTATACTAGTCGGGGCCACCAATACTAGGCTGGTTTGCTGTGAGCGATTAGACGAAAATATCCCACCATCACCACTCCGCAGTGGGCTAGCGTGGTGATGAAAACTGGCCAAAACCCAGACATGTATATCACAACCCTGCCTCGGCTCCCAGTCCCCAGCGGCAGTGGAACAGCTACCCAAGATGGCGGGAAGCTACATTCCACTGCAGTGGGTACTAAAAAATATCTGGACTAGAACAGACCATCTTTGGAAACTGAACCTTGTAACATACAACGTCAGGACCCTGCCTATGGAAGAAGATCTTGCTGTGTTACTAGAAAAGCTGAAATAAATAAATTGGGATATAATAGGATTGAGTGAAGTTAGAACTGGGGAATCTTATATAGAATTAATAGAAGGTCATATATTTTGCTTCAGAGGGCCTGAAAAGAACAAAGAAAATGGAGTGGGATTTTCTATTAATGAAAATCTTGCAGGTAACATAGAAGAATTTTGTAGTACTAGAGATGGAATTGCAGGACTAATGATCAAACTAAATAAGGAGTATAAACTGAAAACCATTCAAGCGTATGCACCAACAACATCCTATACAGAGGAAGAAAATAGAAACTTTTTTATAAAGATCTGTAGATATCTATCCCAAAACATAAGACTCAATTTAAATTTGCTTTGTGTGATTTCAATACTAAAGTAGTTAAAAAAAAAAGAGAGAGGAGAATCTACAGCTGGTAAATTTGGAATAGGCACAAGGAATGACAGAGAGACATACTTGTCGAATTTGCTGAAAGAAACAATCTTAAAATCATGAACACCTTATTTTATAAAAAGAAACATAAAAAAACAAAAAACTTTAGAAACTTCCACTTTTTCTTGAAGAAATTACCTTTGGAAATGTTCGAATATGATTCTAACAAATATTTTGGCATATTCAAAATAATTTATGAGAAATAATTTAATAGTATCAATATCAAGAGAGTTTTAACCGACTCACCATTCCTCTATAAAAGCGATACATATACACAAAAATATATATCAAATTAATGATTAACATCATAGGTGTCTATGTCCAGTCTCCTAAGTTCCCGTGATATGAAATTCAAAGGAAACCAGTTTTCGCAGCAATATTGGTAAATAACGAGCATTAAAACCTTCACAAACTAAAACTCAGTGGTCATTACATTGTATTTTAAGTTTTAATGTAATGCTTCCCATTCTGATTAACCTTTTTGGGCAAACTGAAATCCTTTGTAGGATCTCTCTCTCTCTCTCTCTCTCTCTCTCTCTCTCTCTCTCTCTCTGTGAATATACAGTAGACAAAGCGGAGTATGCACCAATCGACAAAATATGATTCTCGGAACGAATTTACGAAACCTTTCCAAAACTACGGAGTTCATATTGGAGATGCGCAAGTAATCTCTTCTATGTTATAAAAGATTTCTCCATAGCAACCGACCATAGTTGATTGAAAGGCCAAGGGAAGAGGAGGAGGAGGAGGAGGAAGTGAAGGTTCATAATTAACAGAATGAAGATCTATCTCGCCAATAAGGCAAAGATACACTCCGAACATTCCTCTTTTCCAATAAAAACCAGGGCCCCCAAAATTATTTTTTCCATACCGGTGTACATAGTATCTTTTATCACCCTTAAAAGAATCTAGCTAGATTAAATGAGTAAAATTATAAATATATTGACCTATCCATCTATCTACATATCTTTCTATATGGAGAGAGACAGGGACACCCCATAACTCATAAATCATTTACAGCGTGCCTAGAAATACTTAAAAAAATTTTAGATTGGGAAAAAGTATGATTTAACATTAAAAGGGAATCTATCTGCAACTTAACATTTACAGATGCCATACTTCTGTTTAGTGGATCAAGGGAAGAATTGCAAATGACGATATCAGATTTGAATAGAGAAAGCAGAAAGCTGGAAATGAATACGAGTAAAACTAAGATAATATTTAATGAAAATGCAGAGATAACAAATAAGGGTTATGGATAAACCTCTAGAGAATGTTAATGATTATGCATAATTAGGACATCATAACATAGTAAGTAAGTATAAGTATGGGATGGAGAGCTTTTGGTAGACAAAATGAGATTATGAAATGTAAAACTCCCCTTTTCTAAAAAGAAAAATATTTAATCAGATGGTCCTACCAGTATCAACTTATGCATCAGAAACTTGGAGACTTACTAAATGCTTAGAACATAGGCTAGTCGAAACGCAAGGGAGTAATGGAAAAAATAATGATGGAAATAACTCTAAGAGACAGAAAAAGAGCAACATGTATAAGAAAGCAAACTAAACTAGAGATTATTCAAACAACATGTAAGAAAAAAATTGGACATGGGCAGGACATATAATGTGAATGATGGACAATAGATGAACATTAGGAATAACAGAATGAGTCCCCAGAGATGGCAAAAGAAGCAGGGGAAGGAAGAGAAGACGACTGACTGAAGAACTAAGAAGATGTACGGGTATAGACTGGCATAGAGAGACCCATAAATACACGGGAGTCTTTTTTCCTGCAATGAACTAGTGGCGGCTGATATGTAAATATATATACCCTTATGCATTATACATATGTACACAGTATATATATTATATATATATATATATATACTGTATATTATAAAGACAATTACTACTGCATATATTCACTCATTTCTATTGTTACTATCTAATTCTAAGAATCCCTTATGCAACAACATCCCATCCGATAAATTCTCTCCAGAATCATTTATTTTTCCATTACACTAATAAAAGCCGAATTATGTTATATATATATATATATTATATGTGTGATGTGTGTGTGTGTGTGTGTATACACATATGTGTATAAAACACATGTACACATAAATGCATATATACGCACATAACTATAAATATACACTCAAATATATATATATATATATATATATACACAGTATATATATGCAGTATATATATATATATATATGTGTGTGTGTGTGTATACACATATGTGTATAAACACATGTACACATAAATGCATATATACGCACATAACTATAAATATACACTCAAATTATATATATATATATATATATATATACAGTATATATATATGCAGTATATATATATATATATATATGTGTGTGTGTGTATATATATACACACATGTGTATAAACCCATGTAAATGCATATATACACACATAACTATAAATACACACTCAAATTATATATATAATATATATTATATATAAACAGTATATATATGCAGTTGTATATATACATATATATATATATATATATATGTGTGTGTGTGTGTGTGTTTCTATATACACACAACTATATATACACACTCAAATTATATATATATATATATATTTATATATATATATATTTAGTCCCACCTAAAAAATTTAATGACACCCAAGAAATAAAACTAATTCGAATTAAAAAAAAAAACGACAAATACATATCCAAGATAGGTGGTTCAGCTCCCATCCAGAAATACCCGGAATCGGGATGTTCCTTGAACTTTCCCAGACACTGCTGGAATATCTTTAGGATTTTGTGGTCATTGTAAGAATGATTTATAGTTACAGACAACGGAGGAGAAATTCTTAGATCCGTGACCACGTCCGGATTAACTAGAACTGTTTGCATTATAAAATTTGGGGATCATATTCTGGTGTTAGGGGGCGGAGATACTTTTCAACGCCCAGGTGCATCTGTAAAGTTTAGGAAGCGATGTTCGTTTGTATAATTAATAATAATAAAAAAAAAAAGTATGCGCATAAAAGCCCCAAATTGTAAAAACTATATCTAAACATGCAAGTAGGTGCAAAAAAAAAAAGGAAAAAAAAAACAGTATATATAATTTCAAAGTAATACTATATATACTCCCCACAATATATCTATATATCTATCTATCCATCTCTATATATATATACATATATATATATATATGTATATATATATGTATATATATATATATATATATATATTGTGTGTGTATGTATGTATAAATGTGTATATATAAAATATATTGTGTGTGTTGTATGTATGTATAAATGTGTATATATATAAAATATAATATATATATATATATATATATATATAGTGTGTGTGTGTGTGTGTGTGTAACCAACCAATCAAATGAAAAGGGGGCGAATTATATACCAATATTATAACAATAACAAATATATTTAATATGAGAGAGAGAGAGAGAGAGAGAGAGAGAGAGAGAGAGAGAGAGAGAGCAGAGTACAAATGCGTAGGCGAAGATGGGTTCCTAAAGGTGAAGTAGCGACGACTTATTGAGGCACAAGTTGCGTCTCACCCCCCGTTGGTTAATATCGAAGTAGCCAATGAAAACTGAAAATTTTATGACTTAAATATTTAATAGGCTGAGGATTAAACACGAGGCAAGATGAAGGAAGTTCGATTCAAATAAATTAGAAAGACGGGGAAACAGATCATAAAAAAGAATGAGATAAAGTTATTTAACTGCAGGCTTTTCAAGTACGTGAAAATGTATGCAGTATGGCAGTAAGTAAATATATGATTTTTTTATTGATTTACTATAATTTAACACATACATAACACACACACACACACACACACATATATATATATATATATATATATACTGTATATATAATCATAATCACCCATTATTAATCCACTAAAGAACAAAGGGCTCAGACATGTCCTTCCACTTGCGTCTGTTTTTGGTCTTTCTGTGTCAGTCCACATCCGCAAACTTTCTTAGTTTGTCAATCCATCGTCTTCTCTTCCTTCCCTCTGCTTCTTTTACAATCTCTAGGGACTCATTCTGGTTATTTCTAAAGTCCATCTATTGTCCTGTCATTTTCATTATATGCCCTGCCCATGTCCAGTTCTTTTCCTTACATGTTTGAATATTCTCTATACTTCAGTTTGCTCTCGTATCCATGTTAGTTTTTTTGTCTCTAAGTTTTATTGCCATAATTATTCTTTTCATTGCTCTTTGAGTTGTAACTAGCTTATGTTTTGAGGTTTTAGTAAGGCTCTAAGTTTCTGATGCATAGGTTAATACCGGTAGGACCAGCTCTATTACATACTTTTCATTTTAGAAAAAGTAGAATTTTACTTTTCATAATCTTATTTTTTTTATCATGTGTCTCTCCATCCCATGTTTATCCTTTTATTTTCGGTCTCGTGTCCTGGGGAAACACATTCTGTCTGCCCTAAGTACGTATATTTATAAACAATCTCTAGAGGCTAGTTCATAACTCTTATTTGTTGGCCCTCTGCATTTTCATTGAACATTATCTTAGTTTTACTCATATTCATTTTCAGACCTACATTTCTGCTTTCTCTATTCAAATCTTCTATCATCTTTTCTAATTCCTCCTATGATTCACAGAACACAACTATGTCATCTGCAAATCTTAAGTTAAGGTATTCCCCCATTAATATTAATTCTTACATTTCCCCAATCTAAATTCTTAAAAACTTATTCTAGGCATATTGTGAATAGAGAGATTGGGTCTCCCTGTCCTAACTCCTTCCTCAATCGTAATTTTCTCACTATCTTTATGCAGTTTTAGGATGGCGGGTAATTCCTGTATAGATATCTTTGTGTTCTAACGTAAGATTCTTTTATTCCTTGTTTTTGAAGGGCATTCCATCGTTGCTGAGGTTTTGACAAAATCAAAAGCTTTCTCATAGTCTACAAATGCCATACATAGTGATTTGTCATACTCCCTCTTGATGCTCTCATTGGCTGGTTTATTATATGGATATGGCCCATTGTTAAATACCCACTTCTAAAGCCTGCATGTTCTCTTGGTTGATTAAAGTCAAGCTGTTTTTCTGTTTCACCTAATATGATCTTTGTAAATAGGTTTATATATTACAGAGAGTAAAACTTTTAAATATATATATATATATATATATATATGTATGTATGTATATGTATGTATATGTATGTATATGTATATATATATATATATTTATATATATTCATTTAATTATCTATTTATTTATTTATTCACACCTACATCTCCTAATAGATTATTTTCATATAAATAATATCTACCAAGCCAATTCTTTTTCCTACAAATTTTCATTAGTCCATGACGTGCCTTGACTACGGAAAAAATGTTACGAAGATTCTTCTTGAAGCCATGTTTAAAAAATCCAGAGTGTTAAATAACAAGACAAAAAGAGGAAGAGATGGAGGATGATGTGGGGCAATTGGATTGTTGCAACAATTCCTAGAATGGGTTTAAAGGAGACTTTTATCCATAATGAGGGATGACCTTCATGAGAAAGATGCTTAATAAGGCATTTCGTGGAATAGTTGTTGTAAAATTGAACAAACACGTGTACCGAGCATAGAGATGCTAAACAAATAGGGCCATGGACATACATTAAAATACCTAATAGGGAAAAAAAAAAGGCCTGAACTGACATTTACCTATATACGAACGCTTAGTGTATCCATCTGAAAGCAGATGGCTATTCATTGTAGTTAATACTCTCCCCAGTACAAGATTTTTAGTTCTGAAGTAAAACTACAAACGTTTGTCCTGAAGATTCCAAGTATCAGGGATAATCATAAAAATGTGTGAATAGATCCGAACTCACGGCATATGTTAATTATGAATATGAACACACACACAGACTTATGTATGTATGTATGTATGTATGTATGTATGTATATATATAATATATATTATATATATATATATATATAGTGTATGAGCATGTATATTTTTACCTATATTTCAATTGCTCGATCTATCTATCGATCAACCAACATATACACACACACATGTACTATACATAGAGTATGTACATATATATATATATATATATATATACAATACATGACAAAATTATTTTGCCCTTTCAAGTAGCGTATCATTTGTTTTATTGCTTTTGGCTGATGTTTGCTAAAAAATAAGTAGTCATGAAGTTACATTGGATAAATGGGAAATCAAACTCATATATTCACCTTCGCTCTAGTTCTTTTTTGTTGCAGTCAGTAAGTAAGAAATAGTCTCTTGTTACTTTTATTTTCCAAACGTTTGGTAATGTTGTTTTGCTATTATTATATTATATT
>NC_090744.1:93022971-93030471 GCF_036898095.1 Palaemon carinicauda
GCGCCGTCGGCCATTTTATTAAGATTTTTCATGAATTTGACCATCCTTTGGATTCAGATTTTCCAAGAGTGTACCATCCAGTACGTAGTATTACGTATGCATTTAATTCTAAGTCATGTCTTCTCCATCATAAGGCTCAACACTACAAAGTGCTATAGAAATTTTATTCCAGCTTTGACAGATTTTGGAATGATATTCCTAATCAGGCAGTATAGTTCAAACTTGTAGTGAATGTTTTTGTTGAACAGGTTTACACAGTTCTCTCTACATTGTTAATATATAACAGATCTATTTTACCGTTATTACTAATCTAATGAGATAGTCTGTATTTTACTTGTAATTCTCATATATGGGTTATTCATTTCTTTATTTCCTTTCTTCACTGGATTATTTTCCGTTGGAGCCCGTTTGCTTCTTAGCATTTTGCTTTTCCAATTATTGTTTTAGGTTAGCTAGTAATAATGATAATTTTATATATATTATATATATACATATATATATATATATATATATTATATACATATATATATATATATAAAAAATGTGCAAAATTTATCAATAATATATATATATATATAATATATACAGATACACAAGCAACAGTCATAAGAAACTGAAAATACACATTTAGATTATGGAAAAATACTTTACAACCAATCTGGATCATTGGGTTCCAATTCATGGTGGTGCTTGGGGGGGGGGGGGGGGAAGGGGGGGAGTGCATTCTGATCAAATAATAAAAATTACCTATTTCACGTCTATTTCCCTTCGAAGACGGCTCTTCCGGAAAGTTACTAATGATTCAAAAAAGCAATTCACAGCGTCGAAATCCTGACCCGTTACAAACGTGGACCACTTCGCTGATGCCTCGAGGTGCGGATTATGATAGTGATGATGATTCAGCTGAAAATATTAATGTTCGTGTTGCTAACAATAAACAGGACAGGTTTGCTGTAAACAAAAGCAGCAGTAACAACAATAACACAAACAAAGAGAGAAAACGACGGCGACAATGGCACATATGCCAAACAGTTTATCATTTGCTTCAATCCCGGAGTTCTTGGTAATCAGTTAGAACAATCACAATGCAAGAAACTTTTTTTTTCTTTACTCTCTATTTCTGTTTTTCAACCTGAATAGCTTATTAGTTTCATGAATAACCGTTTAGGACAGACGCAAACTAACGCACATCAAAGCGATCGCGCGACCTTTTGAACGCTGCGAATGACGTCATAGTGACGTCAGCAGAGTATCCAGCGGCATTGGTGCCATTCCGGAAAAGCTCTTTTAAACCGAACCTGTTTGTTGTCCTTGTTTTCCTTTTATTTCTAACACCGTTATTTACGCTATTTTTTTCGGTCCGGTTCTGTTTTTCTGGTTTGTCAAACGGGTGTTTAGATAAACAATAGCCAAGCTGTTGAGCGCCCCCCCCCCTTTTTGTTGGCGCTTTGTCCCCGAGAGTGAACTGCAATGGCAGATTGTTTTCGGCGCCCCAGCCGAAGTTTTGCGTCAATTGCGTGACGGCAGTCACGTTTGTCGTCCTTGGATTCCATCTAGTCAGGACCCATAGCCATCTGCCAATCAAGATCCAGTGTCTACAAAAATGGATTTTTGTTTGAGTGTTTGTGTACGCCTCTGGTGATGCAAACAAAGCTGGTCGCGAAAGGGCCGCTGGTTCTGCATGCCCGATGCAATGTGTTGGTCAAGTCTAATTTCATTGGGTCAGGGCGACTGTTGTTGGAATAAATGTATTGGGACATCGATAAAGTTCCTCTATTTTTTCTCTGCCGAGATAATAAACAAAAAACTGCAATGTAAAGCAAAAGATAATATAACAATAGAATGGAAATACATGATGCAAAATAATAATAATAATAATAATAATAACATAACTAGATCTAAGTTTATACTGTTAACTATAATATAGAGCTCAATTGTAAAAAGATCATTTGGCTCTTGAAGAAAGAACATGAGAATAATGCACTTAGCCTTCAGGTTGGTTAAGTCGCTTCATGTTATAAGAAAAATTTTAATATTTAAACAAATATATCCACACACACACACACATCCTAATCCCCGCACACACATCACAAACACACACACACATATATATGTATATATATATATGTATATATATGTGTGTATATATACATACATATACACCCACATAGATAATATAAATTACATATATATATATATATATATATATCTATATATATATATATAATATATGAGTCTACATAGATCTGTGTGTATATATAATCTCCCTTTATATATATACATATATATATATATATATATATGTATATATATATATACGTATATATATATATATATATGTGTGGTGTGTGTGTGTGTGTGTGTGTGTAAATATCTATATAAATAGCAAATACGAAATTTTATAATAGAACCCCGGTGAGATACTGCCACTACAAAGTTAAAGGGTCTTTTGACTGGCCAGACAGTACCTACATTGGATTCCTGTCTTTGGTTAAGGTTTATTTTTCTTTGCCTACATATATACAGATAGTCTGGCCGTTTCTTTCCATATTCACCTCTGCCTTCCTACACCTGCAATTACCAAACAATGCTTCTTCTTGCTAGGAGTTAACAACTGCACTGTAGTTGTTCAGTGGCTACTTTCCTCTTGGTAAGGGTAGAAGAGACAATTTAGCAATGGAAAAAACTCTCTTAGAAGGACACTCCAAAATCAAACCATTGTTCTTTAGTCTTGGGTAGTGCCATATCCTCTGGTACCATGGTCTTCCATGTCCTGGGGTAGAGTTCTCTTGCTTGAAGGTACAAGCGGGGACAACTATTCTTACTTCTCTTCTATTTTTTAAATTTTTTATTGTTTTTATACATGAAAGGTTTATTTTAAAATTACTGCTCTTAAATATAATCTAATTGTTCATTATTTCTCTTGTAATTTTTCTATTTCCACATTTCCTTTCTTCACCTGGGCTATTTTCCCCTGTGGGAGCCCTTGTGCTTAAAACATCTTGATTTTCCAAATGGAGTTGTAGCTTTGCTAGTAGTAGTAATAATAATAATAATAATAATAATAATAATAATAATAATAATAATAATAAATTATTATTATTATTATTATTATCATTATCATCATCATCATCACTACAATAACTACAGGTAACTGTGTGTGCCCACGAGTACATTTACGCCCAATTTAGTATCTGAGAAAATATCCCCAAGCTTACCTCAACGCGCACACAAAAGTTGTGTACCACACCTAGGAGATCTCTGGAGCCAAGTTGAACTGTGGGCGTCTCCAGTAGGTGTTGCCGAGCCAGAAAGAAAATGACAGGCCGGATCCCGCAGCGCCATGCTCGGGGCCCCTCCTCTCCAGAGGGATTGAAATGTCATCCGTCAGTCGCGAATGTGCTCCAGAAATAGAGTGGGAAATGAAATACGCGCCATCTTGTGACATTTCTAGACTGCAAGCACAGTCTGTTTTGGGATACTTTCTATTAGGGGGGTTGAAACTACAGATCGTCAAATGTTCATGGGGTCACAATAAGGTTTTCCAAAGGGGAGGTTTACCGGCTTAGAAAGCAGGGTTTTGAGAGAGAGAGAGAGAGAGAGAGAGAGAGAGAGAGAGAGAGAGAGAGATCATGCTGTCCTTGGTTAAAAGAATGATCAAGGAAAAACAATATTTTTGTTATTTTTTCTATAACAACAACAACTACTATCAGTGAAATTGGAAGATCTGTTAAGTCAGAATGTGCTTTCAGGTGAGAAAAAAGATCTTTATATATACATACATATATATATATATATATATATACATATATATATATATATATATATAGAAAGATAGATAGATAGATAGATAGATAGATAGATATATATATATATATATATAAACATATATATATATATATATATATAATGTATGTATTTTTTCAATACAGAAACATCCATTTTAGAGTAAAGCTGAAGATAATCGCAAATTACATGTGATGAAGCTTTATTTACTTAATCGTACAAATTTTATTTGCTTTAATAAAAAAAAAGTATGACTTCTAACAGTTGATTTAAGCTTCGAAAAAATCATTAGACCCTAAGAAAATAAATTAAAAGCAGGTCATTTTGGTAAGAAAAAAATATTACTACTTTTATTCTCACACCAAAGAGAGAGAGAGAGAGAGAGAGAGAGAGAGAGAGAGAGAGAGAGAGAGAGAGAATGTCTTGTGATTCATGTACAATTTATTGCATACTGCGTGAGAGTTAGCAATAAAAAAGAAACGGTCGTTTCAAAAATCAATCAATAATTCTCTCTCTCTCTCTCGTCTCTCACTCTCTCTCTCTCTCTCTTACTTAATCGTCCATAAACATCGTTTCATTATTTCTTCACATTTTCCTACATCAAGGATTCCAAATCCCTTAGGGTTAGGTACCTTTAAAAGAGAGGTAAATGCGAATGGTTGAACTAAAAGTTAAGTGCAGAAAGTAAATGAGATGAAGGGTAGAAATCTTGCGTAAAATTGCAGGGAATGTCCACAGAGGTACCAGGATGTAAAAACGGAGGCAGAGGAATAAGCCAAAAAGGGGATGCAACTAGAAGCCGAAGGGACACCCCCCAAAGATACTATCTTAATGCCTGCAGTGCACCACCTCACACGACTCTATGCATTCGTTTCACCTTTTTATATTATTTAAGATTGATTGATTGATTGATTGACGTGAGGTTTTATGGCATTATACTATTTAAGGATCTCCAGGAATTAAAGTATGTAGTAACATTTGGGCGAAGAACTTATTGTAAAGTACAATGATCATATACTTTTTTCTTCAATTTTTGTCTTCAAAACTAATTAGAGTTCCTTTCTCCCTTCCAGGTCTCTGAGCCGACGACAATTTTATTCGGTAAGTAACGTCGCATTTCCGAGTCTCTGTAAGTAATTGTCTAATTCTGACATAGGTCAAATAATCAAATAACAGTATTTTTATGTCTTGCTTTTTCAAGTAACTGCATATTTCTAAGTCCTGTTTTTCTTAAATAAAATACTGCGTATTCTCAAGTATGCCTGATGTAAGTCACGGTGCAAAGAGTTAGTGTATTTCTGAAGTATTTTCATTATACAGTTAGTAATTATTTATTCTAATATAAAGGCGTGTTCAAGTTAGGATCGACTGTATGCACGTAAATGTGTGTGTTTGTATACATACGAATATCTGTATGTTAACACTTTTTAGTGTGTGTTTTTAATTGGGCATGGATATCGACATAAATTTTCCTATTTCAAACAATAATAAATAACAAGAATAATAATAATAATAATAATAATAATAATAATAATAATATGTTAAAAATAATGGCAGCCTCAGTTGCATTGATCTTATACTCTATCTTCTCAATGGCTCTTATTATCGTCTTCTCAGGATTACTGCATACAACCAGTAATTGAGCAAAAGTCATCCTTCATGGGTGGGTAGCCAAATTCAGGAATACTTGGCTAATCAAGGTTTTAATGTGAAGTTTAAACTTAGGTAAAATTTACAAGTCGGGTAAAATAATACAGTGAAAAAGCTACGCGTTTCGGACTATCATTGTTTTCACCACTCACCGCGTGAGGAACGGAGACAGCACTCCCGAAGCGCGTAGCTTGTTCACTATATTATTTTACCCGACTTGTAAATTTTACCTAACTTGCAAACTTTACATTAAAACCTTGATTAGCCGAGTATTCCTGAATTTGACTTCCCACCGTGAAGGATAACTTTTGCCCAGTTACTAGTATTATGCATTAATCCTGAGAAGATGATAATTATTATTATTATTATTACTATCCAAGCTACAACCTTAGTTGGAAAAGCAAGGTGCTATAAGCCTAAGGGCCCCAATAGGGAAAAATAGCCCAGTGAGGGAAGGAAATAAATAAATGAAGAGAACAAATGAGCCAATGAGAAGACAGAGTATAAGATCAATACAATTGAGGCTGCCATTAATTTTTAAAAAAACTTACCTGAAAGAGGGTCTACTACCCAAATGAAAAAAAAAATTAATAATAAAAGATAAAAAGCACACCCAAAATTCAACACAAGATATATTGGTAAAACGATTATTTAACCATTATTCTTGGAGGTTGGTCAAGGGTATTAAATTTACATTTATTTAAATTTGCCATCCTTGTTAATCCGTTATTGGTCCTAATGAGATTTAAACTTTATTCTTTTTGTTTTCTTTTCAAATAGTACAAGTTACTTAGGACAAAATCACGACAAAAACTAAGAATTGATATACATATCATCATTAACAATGATTAACAAAAACCATGAATAACCAATAATATTATAAACTCATAACTTCAAGGTTGCAAAATATTTCACTTGCTAATAAAAAAACGGGAATCATTTTCAAAACAAAAACTGTTGAGAATAATCTTTTGAGAAATAATAACCGAAAAGGCGAATATCATGTGAGAGAGAGAGAGAGAGAGAGAGAGAGAGAGAGAGAGAGAGAGAGGTTGAATATATTAGACTACATATATTAATACAGTAATTGTACATATGTTAAGGTTCGGAAAAAAATGGAAATTACCTTTCTTAGACAACATGGAAGAGGGTAATATCATGAACAGAAAATAAAAATGATGTACGCTTTACCAAATAGCTAGAAACTTGGCAAATTTCCAGTGAATAATGAAACGTGTGTGTGTTTATATATATATATATATATATATATATTCATGTATACATATTTATGAAAATATGTATATAAGAATATATATAACTATGTATATAAGTACATATATTCATTGCCATATATATACATTATATATATATATATATATATACACACACACACTTCCACAAAAATATCTTGAGGGTTCCCTATGCCAAATCAGAAAATGTCTTATAGAACAGCATGAAAGGCAACCTTTCACAAACACAATCTCTCTCTCTCTCTCTCTCTCTCTCTCTCTCTCTCCTGGACAGAATGAGACATCACGCGGAGGAGTGGTAAAATGCTAATTATAATTTACAGCCATAAATCCTACTCAAAATGTCTGGTGACTGTGGGGGAGTGGGTGTGGGGGTGTGAGGTTGATCAGGTGGGGAGGGAGATGAATCAGGTGGTAGGGGATGGTATGCGTTTGTTGTCAGTCGAGTTACTTTCCCTCCTGTGTTATTATAATGACTGGTTTTTAAGTTAATAGCGAGAAATGTTGATTTATGTTTTTCATTACTCTTTACGAGTTTCTTTTCCAGTTTTTATTAGAAGCAAAACACGCTCGACTGTGTTTTATTATGCTCTGAAGAACTTACACATAAACACAAAAATGTATATATATATATATATATATGTGTGTGTGTGTGTGTGTGTGAGTGTGTGTGCCATATACTGTATATGTATAAGCATATATTTATATATCATATATACTGTATAGTGTCTGTGTGCATTTATAAAAATATATCCCTAAGCAAATTTATATACTGTACATTATATATATATATATATATATATACACACACACA
>NC_090744.1:93032971-93037971 GCF_036898095.1 Palaemon carinicauda
TTTCACCGTGGGAGTTCCTCATCACCCGCAAAAGACTTCATCCAAATTCAATCTAGACTAAAAGTATTGGAAAAACAAAAGCATAAAGTCAAGGTCAGGACCTTGTCATCTGACGTGGGAGCCAGAGGTCAGGTCATCCCGCCTCTTCTAAGGTCACATGAGATCTCCGTGTGGTATTAGGCGGAGGTCACATGAAAGGTCGTTGCAGAGTCCCTGTTGTGGGAATCCTGGGCGTCAAACAGCTATTTGACATCAGGCATCATTCTCTAATGGCAGAACTTAGACCCAAGGATAATTGCGATTCATGAAAACAGATGGGCTTTGCTTGGAATTTAAAATAAGGTAAATGGAATTATAGAAATTGATAATAAGGTAAATGTAAGTATGGGAATTAACGATAAGGTAAATGTAATTGGGGGAATTGACTATAAGGTAAATGTAATTGGGGGAATTGACTATAAGGTAACTGAAATCATAGAAATTGACAATAAGGTAAATGTAATGACGGGAATTGACGATAAGGTAAAGGGAATCATAGAAATTGACATTAAGGTAAATGTCATTATGGGAATTGATGATAAGTTTAATGGAATCATAGAAATTGACAATATGGTAAATGTAATTATGGAACTGACGATAAGGTAACTGGAATCATAGAAATTGCCAACAAGGTAAATGTAATTATGGTAATTGACGATAAGGTAATTGGAATCGTAGAAATTGACAGTAAGGTAATGTAATTAGGGAAATTGACGATAAGGTAAATGGAATCATAGAAATTGACAATATGGTAAATGTAATTATGGGAATTGACGATAAGGTAAATGGAATCATAGAAATTGGCAATAAGGTAATTGTAATTATGCGAATTGACGATAAGGTAAATAGAAAAAAAAATTGGTGATTAAGTATATGGAATATTATAAACTGCCAATAAGGTAAATGTAATTATGGAAAATGACGATAAAGTAAATGGAATCATAGGAAGTGGTGATAAAATGAAGGGAGTTACCGGAATCGTCGATCAAATCAAAACATAGAAATTGACAATAAGGTAAATGTAATTATGGGAATTGAGGATAAGGTAAATGGAATCATAGGAAGTGGTGATAAAATGAAGGGAGTTACCGGAATTGACGATCAATTCAAAACATAGAAATTGACAATAAGGTAAATGTAATTATGGGAATTGACGATAAGGTAAATAGAATCACATGTATTGACAGGAGGGTAAATAAAATCATAGCAATTGGCAGTACCCTAAGCAGCGATAAAATGAAATTATAGGAATTGACGATAAGGTAACTGAATTAATAGGTATTGACAATAAGGTACATGGAACAATAATAATAAGGTAAATGGAATCATATGTATTGACAAGAACGTAAATGTAATCATATGAATGATGTCCAGGTAAATGGATCATAGCAACTGACGATATAGTAAATGAAGTCATAGGACCTGACGATAAGTAATATTTATAGGACTTGATGTTAAGGTAAAAGGATGAAAAGGAATTGGTCATAAGGTATATAGGATCACAAGAATTAGCAATAAGGGTAAATGGAATCAAAAGAATTCACAATAGGGTACATGAAATCATAAGAATTGGCAATAAGGTAAATGGAATCACAGGAATTGACGATAGTGTAAATGGAATCACAGGAATTGACGGTAAGGTAAATTTAATTATGGAATTTGACAATAAGGTAAATAGAATCACATGTATTGGTAAATAGAATCACATGTATTGACCAGAGGGTAAATAAAATCATAGGAATTATCAGTAACATAAAATTGAATTATGGGACTTGACGATAAGGTAAATAGAATCACATGAATTGATAAGAATGTAAGAAACAGGAATTGGCAGTAACATAAATAGCATTATGGGACTTGACGATAAGGTAAACAGATTCACAGGAATTGACAATGAGGTAAAAGAAATCACAAGAGACATGAGATACTTCATTACATTAAGGGGCCTAAGAGGTCAATATAAATGACAACAGCAATAGTGGGAACGAATGAATGCACCAACAGATACCACAAATGAAACAAGGGAAAAGTATGAATAAAACTTACACCTTTTGATTTCCATTGATGACATTAATATCCGTCGTAATATTTCCCCTGAATGACATTTAAATTTAAACAAAATTAAGGTATAATAAAACATTATCCATCTCAAAAGCAACACGCTTTCTTATTCCGTACTAAACCAGTGTGTATGAGTATCATTATTATTATTATTATTATTATTATCATTATTATTATTTTTGTTGTTGTTGTTGTTGTTGTTGTTATAAGTTACAACCCTAGTTGAAAAGGCAAGCTGCTATAAAGACCAAGGGAAAATTGCCCAGTGAGGAAAAGAAACAAAGAAATAAATTACAAGCGAAGTAATCAACAATCAAAATTAAATAAAATATTTCAAGAACAGTAACAACATTAAATTACATCTTTCATATATAAACTAAAAAACTTAAGAAAAAAAAAAGAGGAAGAGAAATAAGACAGAATAGCGTGTCCGAGTGTAACCTCAAGCAAGGGTAGTCTACCCTAAAGACAGAGGAAGACTATCTATTAGCACAAAGCTTGAGACTGCAAGCCTCACGTTAGCAAACTTCAATATGTCAGAAACAGTTGGCCGAGGCAATGGATTCACAAAATGGCAGTTATCATTTTGGACATTAAAAATAACACATTCTGTTCAGAATAGAATAATCTAGGAAGCAAAAAATCGTTTCAACCAAAAACGCCCGTAATGTATACATCCATATTAACAATTATTAAAATACCATTTTCTCTGAAACATGTTGAGAGAGAGAGAGAGAGAGAGAGAGAGAGAGAGAGAGAGATTAAAAATGAATTATTGTCAGTAAAAAAAAACTCCCGTTCACAACATTGTAAATGTATTATTGTCACTCAAAAAATAAACTCCAGAGAGAGAGAGGAGAGAGAGAGAGAGAGAGAGATCCCGGACATAACAAGATGAAACAAATCTCGCTCACTACTTGACCTTAATCCCTCATTGACAAGTAAAAAGCATATTTTTGCCCAATATGGACGAGACCTTCACCAACACCGTGGAAAAAAAAAAACTAAATAACAACATTAATAACAAAACAACAATAATCATTTCCAATCAGGATGTTCACGATAAACAGGGTAGTTTGACGTCACGATCGTTCCCCTATGTGACGCAATAGTCTTTTTTCCCACGAAAAACATTAGGACCGGCCGTTAAACGATGACGTCATGGAACCACCAAACACTACGTCACGGATGATAAATGTCTTTCCGGCTATAAGCGCCAGGGGCCCGAAATACATCAGACTAATACATAAACCTCTCTCTCTCTCTCTCTCTCTCTCTCTCTCTCTCTCTCTCATATATATATATATATATATATACATACAGTATATATACACAGAGATATATATATACACACACATATATACACACACTCATATATATATACAGTATATATATATATATATATATACATACATATACACACACACACACACACACATATATATATATATATATATATATATATATATATATATATATATATATATATATATATATATATATGAAGAAGAGTATTTTGAACAACTATTGAATACTGAAAGTGAGAACCGGGAGAAGCATAGAAGATGGATGGACCTGTGATGGAGATATGGCATAAAGAGGTGAAGCGGTCATTGAGTGCAATGAGAAATGGTATAGCGCCAAGTCTATCAGAGTATCAAATTAAAATGGGCAACACACGAGCTATAGAGGGGGAGCAATGGGTGTTGAATTTATTAAGAGCAATATGGAGAGAGGATATAATGCCTAAAGACAGGAGGAGTCTAAAAATGGTATCTACAGTATATCTAACCGGAAAGATGATGCAATGGGAAGTGGTAATCAAAGGTATATATATAAATATATATATATAGATCTTGGTGGTAAACTAACAGCGTATGGTTTGGAAGTTTTTGAGAGGGCATAGCGCAAGGTTTATCAGAGTTTCAAATTGAAATGGACAACACACGAGCTATAGAGGGAGAGCAATGGGTGTTGGATATATTAAGAGCAATATGGAGAGAGGAAATAATGCCTAAAGACTGGGAGGAGTCTAAAAATGGTAAACATTAGGAAACAGCCATAGGGATTCATGAGGGGGAGAGACTGTGGATGTCATCTCCATACTAAGAGAACTACGGGGAAAGAGCTTGAGGGAAACCAGAAGCTCTTCCAAGATTTTGCAGATATTAAGAAGGATTATGATAGAATAAAAGAGAAGTGGTGTTTTGGTGCTTGAGGAGGAGGAAAGTCCCAGAGAGGTTGATTAGAATGGTAAAGATGATGTACAATAGAATAAAGACGAAAGTCATAACAACAGTTGGGGTATCAGCAACATTTGATGTTAGTGTTGGATTATCCCAGGGCTCAGCATTACGCCCGTTTTTATTCGTGCTGGTTATGGAAGGGTTAAGTGGAGAGTTCAGAAAGGAAGAGTTGTGGGAGTGGCTATAAACAGACAATTTGGTGATTATCCCTGAAAATGAGGATGGCTTACAGGAGGGGGGTTGTAAAGTGACAGGAGTCTGGATAGAAGTGGCCTAAGGTTAACACTAAGATTATAGTGAGCAGTGAAGAAGGTAGGGACAGTATAGTCACACGTGTAAGTTGATGCTTGGTCACAAGATAGGTAGAACACTTCAGATACTTGGGATCTACTATAAGTCTGGAGGGAAGATGTGAAGATGAAGTTGAGAATAGTATAAAAACAGCCTGGGGGAAAGTGGAGGGAGGAGACGAGAGTGGTATGCGATAAGAAAATGCCAATCAAGGGAAATGTCAAGATCTATAGCACGCATATTTCAAGATGATGACTGGAAGCCTGATCAAAGATCATCAAGCGAAAAAGACGCCAAAAAAGGGAAGAACAATCTTCACTGCACAGCATAATAAACTCGAAGGGCGCATACGCCCAAACCCCA
>NC_090744.1:93040471-93045471 GCF_036898095.1 Palaemon carinicauda
CGAACTAAAAGCATGAATTGAGCTATTACTATTCCACACTCAGCCACTTTTACTGAAATGAACAAAACTGAACAGTTTACAGTACATTGCTACTGAGGGGCACTCAGAAGAGCGCAGAGTTCCGTCACGGCAGCTTATTTCTCGACCTTGACCTTTGACTTAGGACTTTCAAAATTGAATCACTTCCACGTCTTAACATAATTAATCCATGAAAGTTTCACTACTCTATGAGTAAATTGTGACCAGGAAGTTGTTCACACACAAACGGACAAACGGGCGAAACCATAACCTCCTCAACTTCGTTAGCAGAGGTGGGAATGGGCAGTTCAGCACCATAGTTTCAGCACCACAAAAGTTCAGCACCAGAGTATTCAGTGCCGCAAACTACTTTTTTAACAAATCATTTCAAAGTTTTCTTTTTTCCTATAGGGTCGTTTCGTCGTTTTTACTACACCGTTTTTAGATTATAGTTGTTTTGCTTTTATTGAAATTTTTTTTCTTTCTTTCTATTTTAAATTGCTAGTTTGTGTTTAGATTTTGGAACTACAACACCAAGAAAATTATTTTTTCAAACCCATGGCTGATTCCGTAAAAAGTAAGAGAGGCAGAGAGAAGTTCTGTCTTGATGGCTATATTTATCGTTTCGACAAACCCAGCCAAAATCAAGATCAATTTAAGTTTTGGCGATGCCATGAAGATGGTCGATGCAGGGCGCGCATTCACACGTTAAAAAGAGAGGTAATCAAAAAGATTAACGAACATACGCATCCCCCTTCGGCAGTCGCCATCGAAGTGGAAAATGTCTTAACTGATGCCAGAGACCTGGCTGAAATTACTTGAGCCGCCAAGTACAATTAGCAATAAGTGCATTGAAAAAATGTCAGTGGCAGGTATGACACAGTTACCAACCAGGCAAGCAATGCTAAAAAATTATTCTTAGAAAACGAAACGAAGTTAACCAGGTCCCGGAAAACCCAAGATCCGTTCAAGAGCTTCAGTTACCAGAAGAATATATGATATATAAACCCACCCCAAATACCAATGAAAATTTTTGTTTGATGGACAGAGGGGCAGGCAACGGACGGGTTATTATATTTGGAAGAGAAAGTTGGTTGGAGCACATTGCAACCTCTAAGATTTGGTATGCTGACCGAGCATTTGCAGTAGCACCACACCTTTTTTATCAAGTGTATATCATTCTTGTTAAGAAACATAATGGAGTAGGCCCTGTATTGTAGGCGCTTTTACAAAACAAGCAGTATGCAACATATGTGAGGATAAACGTTTGAGATGGTAAAGGAGATGAGCGCAAACGCACAACCCGACGTAATCAATTGTGATTTTGAGAGGGCTGCTTTTACTGCCATGAAAGACTCCTTCCCGAATGTTGAAACCAGAGGCTGCCTTTTTCATCTATCTCAAAATCTACTAAAGCAGCTAAGTGGCTTTGGTCTCATGAATTTATACAACACTAATCCTGATTTTGCATGACATGCTAAAATGGTAATTGCTCTATGCTTTGTGCCAGTTGACGACCTAGACACTTACATAGATTCATTGGCGGGTAATTTACCAGAGGAGTTAATTCCCGTTTAAACTGGTTTGAAGACAATTATATTGGTCGTTCTAATCCAGCGTGGAGCAGGCAGACGAAATCCCTTATTTCCGACGGAAATGTGGAATATGCATAAGAGAACATTAGATGGAGAAGACAGAACAAATAACTATGCTGAGGCGGCCAATAGGAAATTGAAAAGTGAGCTCGTAATGTTACACCAGACCATTTGGAAATTCATCGTTGTCCTTAGGCTAGTTCAAAAGGGAAGAGACGAGTACTTGGGGAAACTTGCATGCGGCCATGAACCACAATTGAAACTACTGAGATATAGAGGAGCAAATGAGAGAATTCTAAAGATTGTTTCCGAGTATGGCATGAGAAATGAAAGAGTACCTTCGTTCAATAGGATACAATTTAATTAATTAAATTAATTTTTTATTATATTTTTATATTCATCTCATTGTCTTTTATTGCTTAAGATGTATTGTAATATAAATTATAAATTATTCTATTGTTCAATCAAAAGTTGATTGTGTCTTTGATATTCAAGAAAACCACATTTCTTTCAGATAATCTAAATTCATATGGATTTACTTAGATTTTTTTATTAAGTTAAACGCCGTCCCAAATGTAGGGGGGTGGCAAAATATGGAACTTAAGCCATTTTTTTATAGGTTTTATTCCTTTCCTCCATATATGACAAGCCAGTATCTTTCTGGCGCCGAAATATCTAGCCCTGAACTTTCTGGTGCTGAAACGGCGGTACTGAATCGTCGACGCTGAAACTGGGGCGCTGAATAGCACCGTACTCAGCGGTGGTAATAACACACTATGAAACGCGGCCGAATCAACGGCCCCATAACCGTCTAATATTTGATTACATCAACACGTCACTGCTACCGAAGTCTTATTAATAATTTTAACACTGTCCTCCTCACCAACTGCAACATTGTGTTCTGCCAAGGCATTTGTAATAGCCACAGGCACAGAATTTTCTTCCTGTTTGCCTGGATTTCCACGTAAAGAAGTAGTAGTCTGGGATCAATTTGCCACACTTATTGCTTCTTATTAAATCTACATATTAAGTTCAATAACCAATTACTCTTACATTGTCCATTAAATTCACTTATTGATTTCTGTTCAATTTCACACACTAATTCTAGACATTGGTCCTTTTACTTCAATAATCGCATGCGCGACTCAAGTCCATTTCTTACTCCTGGAAAAAATCCAAGAATTTCTTCCTATAACTTGAAGTCGAATCAACAATTCTTTCTATAATAAAAAATACTTTAATTACATTATCATAGCTTCAACTATAAGTGCCCTGGATGCTTGTTCGCAAGAACTTTTAACTCAAAGTGCCCAAGAAGCCTGTTTTTAAGAACCTTTAATTCTAAGTGCCCAGGATAGGATGCTTGTTAAAATGAACCTTTAACTATATGTCAAGGATGCCTGTTAGCAAAAACCTTCAACACTAAGTGCCCTGGATGCTTGTTCGTAAGAACCTTTAATTCTAAGTGCCCAGGATGGTTGTTCGTAAAAACCTTTAACTCTAAGTGCCCTGGATGCTTGTTCGTAAGAACCTTTAATTCTAAGTGCCCAGGATAGGATGCTTGCTAAAATGAACCTTTAACTATATGCCAAGTATGCTTGTTAGCAAAATCTTTTAACACTCAGTGCCCAGGAAACTAATTCAAAAGAACCTTTAACTTTGTGTCCAGGATGCTTGCCCGCAAGAACCTTTGACTGAGTGCCCAGGATGCTTGTTAGCAAGACCCATTAACTCTAAGACTCCAAGGTGCTTGTTTGCATGAAACTTAAGACTCATAACTGCCCAGGATGCTTGTTAGCAAGAACCTTTAATTCTAAGAGCCCAGGATGCTTATTCATAAGAACCTTTGACTATAAGTGACCAGGATGCTTGTTTACGAAACCCTTTAACTTCAAGTGCAAATATGCTTGCTCGCATGTAACTTTGACTTTAAGAACCTAGGATGTTTGTTTGCAAGAACCTTTAACTCTAAGTACCCTGGATGCTAGTTCGTAAGGACGTTTTATTTCTAAGTGCTCATGATGCTTGTTCCTAAAAACCTTTAACTATGTGCCCCGGATGCTTATTAGCAAAAACCTTTAATTCTAAGAGCCCAGGATGCTTGTTTGCATGAAACTTTGACTCATAAGTGCCCAGGATGCTTGTTAGCAAAAACCTTTAATTCTAAGTGCCCAGGATGCTTGTTCGTAAAAACCTTTAACTCTAAGTGCCCAGGATGCTAGTTCATAAGAACCTTTAACTCTGTGCCCATGATGCTTCTTAAAAAGAACCGTTAAATTTAAGAGTCCAAGATGCTTGTTCGCAAGAACCTTCAACTCTAAGTGCCCAGGATGCTTGTTTGCACGAAACGTTGACTCATAAGTGCCCAGGATGCTTGTTAGCAAAAACCTTTAATTCTAAGTGCCAAGGATTGTTGTTCATAAGAACGTCTGATTCCAAGTGACCAGGATGCTTGTTCATATAAACATTTAACTCTATGTGCCCAGGATGGTTGTCACCAAAAACCTTTTCCTCTAAGTGGCCAGGATGTTTGTTTGCAAGACCCTTTAACTCCTAAGTGTCCAATATGCTTGTTCGCATGAAACTTTGGCTCTAAGTGCCTAGGATGCTTGTCCGTAAAAAAAAATTGTATTTCTAAGTGCCCAGAATGCTTGTTAGCAAGAACCTTTAACTCTAAGTGCCCCAGATGGTTGTTCATAAGAACCTTTAACACGAAGTACCAAGGATGTTTGTTCGTAAGAACCTTTAACTCTAAGTGCACAGGATGCTTGTTTGTAAGAACTTTCAACTTTGAGTGCCCCGGATGCTTGTTCAAAAGACCCTTTAATTCTAATTGTCCAGGATGATTATTTGCAAGAACCTTCAACTCCAAGTGCCCAGGATGCTTGCTCGCAAGAACCTGCAGCTATTAAGTGCCCAGGATGCTTGATTGCATGAACCTTCAACTCAAAATGCCCAGGATGCTTGTTCGTAAGAACCTTTAGCTTTAAGTGTCCAGTATGCTTTTTTGCATGAACCTATGACTCAAGGTGCCCCGGATGCTTGTTCATAAGAACTTCTAACTCTAGGTGCACAGAATGCTTTTTCACAAGAACCTTTGATTCTAAGTGTCCAAGATGCTTTTTAGCGAGAACCTTTAAGTGCCCAGGATGCTTCTTTGTAAGAATATTTAACTCTAAGTGCTCAGGATGGTGGTTCATATGAACCTTTCAATTTAAGTCCCAAGGATGCTTTTTAAGTGTCCTGGATACTTTTTAGCACGCACACTTAACTCTTAAGTGCCCCGGATCCCTGTTCGTAAGAACCTTTAACTCTAATTGTCCTAGATGCCCCTTTCACTCTACTGTAAGTCCCAAGGATGCTTGTTCGCAAGAACCTATAATTCTA
>NC_090744.1:93052971-93057971 GCF_036898095.1 Palaemon carinicauda
AAAACCAATAATAATTTCAATAATGATAATTTTAAAACCAATAATAACTTCAATGATAATAATAATTTTAAAACCAACAATAATTACAATGATGATGATAATTTTAAAACCAATAATTTCAATAATGATCATTTTAAAACCAATAATAATTTCAATGATAATAATAATTTTAAAACCAATAATAATTTCAATGATAATAATAATTTTAAAAGCAATAATAATTTCAATGATAATAATAATTTTAAAACCAATAATAATTACAATAATAATAATAATAATTTTAAGACCAATAATAATTTCAATGATAATAATAATTTTAAAACAATAATAATTTCAACGATAATAATAATTTTAAAACCAATAATAATTTCAGTGATAATAATAATTTTAAAAACAATAATAATTTCAATGATAATAATAATTTTAAAACCAATAATAATTTCAATGATGATAATAATTTTAAAACCAATAATAATTACAATAATAATAATAATTTTAAAACCAATAATATATAATTACAATGATAATAATTTTAAAACCAATAATAATTTCAATGATAATAATAATTTTAAAAACAATAATAATTTCAATGATAATAATAATTTTAAAAACAATAATAATTTCAATGATAATAACTTTAAAACCAATAATAATTTTAATGATAATAATTTTAAAAACAATAATTTCAATGTTATAATAATTACAAAACCAATAATAATTTCAATGATAATAATTTTAAAACCAATAATAATTTCTATGATAATAATAATTTCAAAACCAATAATAATTTCAATGATAATAATAATTTCAAAAACAATAATAATCTTGACAATTTTCATAATAATAATAATAATAATAATAATAATAATAATAATAATAATAATAATAATAATAATAATAATAACAATAACAATAATAGAATGCAACTCTTAGCTCCTTCTTCCCTCTTTCCTATTGAGGCTGATAAATCACCTTCAGCTTACAGTTGAATAAAACTGACGCCAAATTAATAGCATCCGACAAAACACAAAAGGGAAAGCAGCACGTGCAGCAGCGTATAGATAGATTCCTTTCTTACATGCTCAAAGGAAACTGAGGGCATATAAAGAATACTAAATTTAGATAGTAAAGGTAAAGAATCAATAAAGAAATTGAAAATATATATGCAACCAGTAAATTGTAAAATACAGGTATTTTTTCCCCATAAAACCAGCATTTTCCAAAATAAAATTCAATTAAAAAAAAAAATAAAAAAAAACTCGCCCAGGTTGGTTTTGATGGGACTGAGAATATTAACATTCTCATAAAGTGCATTTGGAAACACCAAGGATCAGTTTAAGAAATGAATAAAAAAAGGGGGGGGGGGAGGAGGGGGGAGAGGGGGGGGGAGGAGGGGGGGAGAGGGAGGGGGGGATTGACGGGAGAGAACGGAAAGAGAGGGGTATACATAAAGGGAGAGGGGAAAAAAACCAAATATGAATGAGGAAAAAAAAGGACCGAAAAATAAAATATCACTGAAATTAACGAAACTCCAAGATATGAGAGAGAGAGAGAGAGAGAGAGAGAGAGAGAGAGAGAGAGAGAGAGAGAGAGAAGAGAGAGAGAGAGAGTGTTACATGGATTTTGGATGTCTCAAAAAGTTTTCAGTCCCTCCGGGGAGATTCCACTTGCTCTTGGGTAGAGTGATTTGGTTTGAATGTTTAGAGGGGTTTTATGATCTTATCTAACTTATTCTATAACTCGTTTACCATATACCATGGTAATGTTTACTACACCCGCTGAAAAAGTCCGTTCCATGTATTTGTTATTTTGTATGTAAAGATATTGCCTCATTGGGTGGTGGTGTATCTTTTCAATTCTAGTTTGTATCCGTTACTTCTGGACTAATTTGTGCTAATCGTGAATAGATTGCTGTAATCTACACTTGTTTTTTCCTTTAAGAATTTTGAATGCCTTTCACGAGAGAGAGAGAGAGAGAGAGAGAGAGAGAGAGAGAGAGAGAGAGAGAGAGAGAGAGAGAGAGAGAGAGTACCAAACAAACTAGCAAGGCAGATGGAAATGCATGGGCAAGTGCTCCGCCAGGATATTCCTAATCAATCAATCATGGAAGGAAGGTTGACTTACATCAAACAACAAATCAACGCACCTTTGTGTCAAGCAACGTTACTTCAAATGAAATTGTTTACAAACATAACTTCATTTCTGTCAGGTGAAAGCAGTTATCTTGTTCGCACATAGATTATGCGATTGGGATTACTAGCATTTCCTTCTAGGTCTTCGAGTTTTTGTTTTTGGTGCTGAAAACGCTCATTAGTTATACAAGACTTGATGTCTTAATCTGTAGGAGAGAGAGAGAGAGAGAGAGAGAGAGAGAGAGAGAGAGAGAGAGAGAGAGAGAGAGAGAGAGAGAGAGAGAGAGAGTTAACTCCTAAATGTGATGATAAAAGAGAGAGAGAGGAGAGAGAGAGAGAGAGAGAGAGAGAGAGAGGAGAGAGAGAGAGTTAACTCCTAAATGTGATGAGAGAGAGAAGTTAACTCCTAAATGTGATGAGAGAGAGAGGTTAAATCCTGAATGTGATAATGAAAAAATGAGCGAGGTTAAATCCTGATTGTGATAATGAAGAGAGAGAGAGAGAGAGAGAGAGAGAGAGAGAGGAGAGAGAGAGAGAGAGAGAGAGAGAGAGAGAGAGTGTGAGTTAACTCCTGCATGTGGAGAGAGAGAGAGAGTTAACTCCTAAATGTGATGAGAGAGAGAGAGGTTAAATCCTCAATGCGATAATGAAAAAAATGAGTGAGGTTAAATCCTGATTGTCATAATGAAAGGAGAGAGAGAGAGAGAGAGAGAGAGAGAGAGAGAGAGAGAGAGAGAGAGAGAGAGAGAGAGAGAGAGAGAGTTAACTCCTGCATGTGGAGAGGGAGAGAGAGAGAGAGAGAGAGTTAACTCCTGCATGTGGAGAGAGAGAGTTAACTCCTGCATGTGGAGAGAGAGAGAGTTAACTCCTAAATGTGATGAGAGAGAGAGAGAGAGAGAGAGAGGAGAGAGAGAGAGAGAGAGAGAGAGAGAGAGAGAGAGAGAGAATCAAATTTCGACGACGATAAAAAACGGAGTTCATCAAGTAGTACAATATTCACCAAGCGAGATCTTTAAGACCCCTGAAAACATTCAAAGGACTTTAATGAATCTATTGCGTGATATTCTTGTCTCTAAAATATATTTATCTTTTAAGAGTGAATAAATGAGTTTATCTCTCTCTCCTCTCTCTCTTCTCTCCTCTCTCTCTCTCTCTCTCTCTCTCTCTCTCTCTCTCTCTCTCTCTCACAAAAATGGATGTTATATTATTATCAAAACCAAGGGTGAATAATATAGAAACATTGAGAATGAAAAAGTCAAAAGCAACGTAAAATGAATAAAAGAAATGAAGGAATGGCAAGCCAAGAAACCGCTGACATCCTTTTCTCAAACAAGCCCCATTGATCCCCGAAATTTGTACCCAAACGTTGCTTCGCCCAATCTCGCCCACGCATTAACCCTCTTACAAATGACGCCATTATGCCTATAAAAGCAACTGTAGTGAAGATAGATGAATATATATATATATATATATATATATATATATATATATATATATATATATATATATACATGTATATAAATATATATATATATGCATATATATATATATATATATATATATATACATATATATATATATATATATGTATATATATATATATATATATACACACAAAAGGTATAAATATATTCACACATATGTGTGTATATAAGTGTATCTATCATCTTCATCATTTTCTACGCCTAATGACCCAAAGGACCTTAGTTAGATTTCGCCAATCGTTTATCTTGGGCTTTTAAATCAATACTTCTCTATCCATTATCATCTTCTTCACGCTTCATAGTCGCCAGCCATGTAGGCCTGGGTCTGGGTCTTCCAACTCTTCTAGTGCCTTGTGGAGCCCAATTTTATGTTTGGTGAACTAATCTCTCTCTGGGAGTGCGAATAGTATGCCCAAACCATCTTCATCTACCCTTCACCATGATCTCATCCACATATGTCACTCGAGTAATCACTCTTTTAGTTATATTCCTAGTCCTGTCCTGTCATTTCACTCCCAATGTATATATATGTATGAGATTTATAAAATCTTAAATATATACAAAAGGATTAGGGCATAATATCATAATGAGCTCAGATTAGTTTCAAATAACATAGCGGACAAGAAATAAAAGAAATCTTCTATGACAGGAGTAAACATAAATTAAGATGTTAAAGACATCAAGACATGCCAAAATATAAAAACAATAGTGGAGAAGAAATAAAAGCTCTCTCTCTCTCTCTCTCCTCCTCTCTCTCTCTCCTCTCCCTCTCTCTCTCTCTCTCTCTCTCTCTCTCTCTCTGTGTGTGGTACTACTTACATCCGAATCATCTTGCAATATTGGAAAACAATGCACTCATGGTTTCATGGAAGATTCAGTAACAAATACAAATACACCAAGAAAGAACAAGACAAGATTCGTGTTTAAGAGGATTATTACCTCGAGGTTACTTTCAATCAACAAAAAGAATCTCTGTCCCATTACTTCCTTCTAAGATACTTTAAAAACAAAGGTTGGATTTGAAGCAGTAATTCTTACGTTTACTTACGTTCGCATTTAAATAGCAAGTTTTGTGGTCAGTCAGTCAAGCTTTGGGGCATGAAGAGGAATAGAGGGTAGCAGCTTCATCCCTAAAAAACTTTTAAAAAGATACAAATATTATAACTGCTTTGAGATATCAAGAAACAGTCTTTACTTGTTTTGTTTTCTTGCGTTCCTTTTGATATAATAACTTACTCTCGCATTTGATGAAAAGGAAAGATCAAAACAGCTTCTACATCACTATCAAGGAGAAACAACACAGTTACGATCATTATGAAGAGGGTGATAATGAAGGTGAAGAAACAACAATAGATACGTTCAAGTCTCTCTTTCCTCTTCCTAA
>NC_090744.1:93065072-93080072 GCF_036898095.1 Palaemon carinicauda
TACACACACACACACACACATATATATATATATATATATATAATTTTTAGTTCAAAGAACATGGAGCTAAAATGTTTATATGTCGCTTGAAATTCGAACCCAGGAACCTTCGTTAGAGATCTGAATGTGCTAACCACCACAGAGCCACTAGTACCCAAAGAGTAACTTCATACTAAAGCCGATCTAATTTGAGGTAAACTAACGAATGGAGAGAGAGAGAAAGAGAGAGAGAGAGAGAGAGAGAGAGAGAGAGAGAGAGAGATAAATCCAATATCAAAAGTTGATTTAGTAATTAGAAATTTACTTTTATTCAAACTCCCTTTGATCATATTTGATCATACTATTTTTAACACTTTAAAAACTAAGCAAGAGTTTTGTTCGTTAAGAAAGCATATTACACATATCTTACGCAGCAAGGAAAATATGATTATGAAAGTTTAAATACTGAATCAGTAGTCTAAAGTCAAAGACCACCCTTACATATGCTACACTCACCACGTGAGCGTGTGTACACATTAAAGAAATATGTATATGTACACACACGCACACACTATACACACACACACGCACACACTATACACACACACACACACATATATATATATATATATATATCTTGTTTTGACCTTATTAGTCCATCTGCGAAACAGGGTGGGCCGCTTAAATTAACGTTCTCCTTCTATTTCTATTCCTCACATCATCCAAAAATCAAACCCCACCCATATCATTCCTTACCGCATTCATTCAGCGTTATATATATATATATATATATATACATACACACATATATACACATATATACACATATACACACATATATACACATATATACACACACACACACATATATATATATATATATATAATCCCCACACGGGAAATTAATCCTAGTCCAAGGACCCCCAAACAAAACAGGTGAGTAGGCGCATCAAAAATGGCAAAACATTAAAGCTGCCAATTTAATGTGCAAGGGAGAACGTATAAATATTGTACTGTTCATTAATCTCTTTATAACAAATTATTAGTAATTGGCTTCGAGCTAAGTTTTTCAGTGACCTATACGTCACGGGAATAATAATTATAAACAGTTGTGGCTTATTGTGAAAATTTATCTCTGAAAACAATTGACATTACTTCGCTTATATTAGAAGATTATATTTATATTTATAGGCTATGTATGCGCGCATTATATATATATATATATATATATAAATATATATATAAATATATATATAAATATATATATATATATATATATACATACATATGTATATATATAAATATAATATATATACATATATATATATAATATATATATATGTATATATATATATATATTTATATATATATATATATATATATATATGTATATATATATATATATATATACACACACACACGTGTCTTTATACCTATACATATCTGCATATTTCAATCATTTACAAAATTTGTATAATCTGTAAAATACGCACACACATACAGTATACATACAACTAAGATATAAATACACACCATGTAATATATATATATATATATATATATGTATATGAAGTATATATACGAGTGAGTTTACATCTATATACACCAGCATATATAAATAAACATACTGTACCTATTACACACGATAAAAAGAGATCACTAATACCCGAGTACAATACCTGGGGAATAAAACTGTTAGAATGGATAAGAAACGCCCCTTTTAAAGGAACCGCCATAAAAATGAGAATATAAGAGCAAAGGTCCTCCTCTCTAGGGAATATTTGTGCGCGCGTACCCTTAGCGAATATCTCACAAGCAAATAAACAACACAAGAAAAAGATTTGGGCAAAGACAATACTGGCAACTCAATAGCTCATTCGCTTTTTTCTTTTCTTTTTTCTCATATTTAAAATCAGCCAAGCACCAAAATAATGCAGACTTTATCAAAATAAATTTCCAAGACAAACGATTTAGACTCGTAAATAAGTTTCTGGGTACGAATTAAAATTAAAACAATGTGTTTTACCATGTGTTTCTATAAATAACACAAGCAAATATCCTTCACTAGAATTTTAGAAGACTAATTTATAAAAAAAAAAAAAAATCAACACCTGAATTTTAAAGCATTTACGCAGTTTCGCTGAAATATCATCACATAATATTACGCATAAAATTGTCTTTACAATTTTACTTTAGCTCCGCGTTTGACTTTACTGATATTGCGATTTGAATGTTTCTTTCCTTTTAGTTTACATCAGTACAACTCAAGATGAGAATTCAAAATATAGCAGAAAAAAAAAATTACTTAATGAAGAGATAATTAGAACTTTTTAAACCACACACTCATATATATCTATCTATATATATATATATATATATATATATAGTATGTGTGAGCGTGCGTGCGTGTGATAAATATAACTGCTTTCTTTAAGATAATTTTCCCCCACACCAATCTACTACGACCCCACCATAAAAGAAACAAGCGGACAGAGAGAGAGAGAGAGAGAGAGAGAGAGAGAGAGAGAGAGAGAATCAATGAGGTCCATCAAGGTCAATAAATATTTAGTTCGGACCCAAGACTTCAGCAGCTACAGGGTAGGTAAAGATTTTTAGAGTATTTCTAATTTGGCTTGCCTCCTAAAAGTTAGCATTTCTGCTTTTCTCCTTTAGCGCTGAGAGAGAGAGAGAGAGAGAGAGAGAGAGAGAGAGAGAGAATCATATAAAAAAATCGACAAAATATTGAGTCTACTTAGCTTTGGGTAGTAGTTTTCTATAAAAGAAAAAAAAAGAAAAAAAGAAAAAAAGAAAATAAAAGAAAAAAAAGAAAAGAAAAGAAAAAAAAATAGCTAAACCAAAATACACTATATGGAAACAACTAGTGTCCTCTAGAAGGATAGCTTATTAACACAAAACCAAAATAGGAATTTAGTCACTGTAAAATAACGATATAGAATTTGGAAAAAAAAAAGGCATATGTACCAAGCTGAAAAAAATCAATCGTATGAAGGCCATTCGCCTGCTACAGGGAGTCGATTTTTCTAAAATGTTCACTATATTTACACTTACTGTACAATTAACTGGTTCTTACAGTTATGTGTTTATATCATGATCCGTAGATAATGTCACTTTACAATAGTTACGTTTGAAGCTTTACTGGGAAAACATGTATACAGCAAATAAGATTTGTGGATTGATCCATTGCAAACAAGTGATAAGTCGTATGGACATTATAATCGTTAAATGTATGAATAAATAAATATGTACACACACACACACACACATATATATATATATATATATATACATATACATATACATATATATATACATATACATATACATATACATATACATATATATATATATATATATAGAGAGAGAGAGAGAGAGAGAGAGAGAGAGAGACCCAAGTTAGAATTCTTGAACATTATTCTAATAATTCCTTCAGAATTGGTGAAAAAAAAAGAAAAATAATAAAAAAAAAACCATAACCAGAACCTGACACAAGAACTCTTCCAATATGTCTGCTCTCTCAGCACCGCTCCGCTGATCGAGCCAACGGGTCATGAAAGTACCTTTCAACATGTTCAATCGCGTACATGATAAGCAACGGTAACCTCAAATTGAATTATTTCTCAGTCGGCTGATAACAATACCCCGGGGCATCAATTGGTAGATAACGCTCAAGAATTTACGCGGTGGTAATCAGTTACGCGGAACCCACCTCAATTGAAAAATTTGCAGGTATTCGACTTACATGAAAATTGCGTACAATAAATAATATATATATATATATATATATATATATGTGTGTGTGTATATATATATAATGTAAATATATATCATATATAATCACATGTACAGATATAGATACCATAAAAATTAGCAACATCTTTTCTTCAAAGTAATAAATCAATTCTAGTTTTCTTTTCTCTCACCCTCACACTCACACACACACATGCTATACGTCAGTCATCAATTACCCATACAATAACGTGCCATATTCAAATCCTAACCAGGTGGATATAAAAGCCAGGTGGCCGAGAGGCCAGAATCCACCAGGTTCAGAACCCCTGTTTGTACCTGACGACACCTCTCTCTAACTCCCATACCGTCTCCACTCATCTACCCATAGCTTTTACCCATACCCATAACATCCCTCCTCATCAATCTACTGTATAGCTTTTACCCCGATACCCATACCATCCCCCTCATCCAGCAATACCCTTTACCCCTACCATCCCCTCTCCCATCTAAAGCCTTTAACCCATACCTATACCATCCCTCAACCAATAGCTTTTACCCCATACCCATGCCTTCCCCCTCATCAAGCAATACCCTTTACCCCTACCATCCCCTCTCCCATCTATATCCTTTACCCTATACCTATACCATCCCTCATCAACCTACCTATAGCTTTTACCCCCATACCCAATACCATCCTTCCTCAATAACCTATAGCGTTTACTGCATTTCCTACCCTCCCCCTCACCCAACAATACCCTCTACCCACGTACCTTTACCATCTCTCCTCACCAACCTATAGCTTTTACCCTATACCTATATCATCCCTCCTCATCATCCCGTAGCTATCACCCCATACCCATCTCCCCTCGCCCATCTATGTTTTTTTACCGAGAGCCATAAAGGACACTAAACGATCTCCAACCCAGTTACAAAAGGGAACAATGAATCCAAAACCCGAGCGAGCCCAAAACCAACCCAGAAACCCATAAACATCACTGACTAAAAAAAAATAAACAGAAGTTTGTTACGCTGGTTACAAAGATGTCACCTATTATAGTTAGACAGTCGTTACGGAGACTACTGTCATTAGGTTTTCTCTTTAGAGACAATTAGCTTTGGCTCCTTCTTGAAGGTGGCTATATGTATAGGAATTTTGTCTGAGTGATCCTTGATATTTTCATGATACCTAAAGTGGAGAGGAATAATAATAATAATAATAATAATAATAATAATAATATAATAATAATAATAATAAAAATATTAATAATAATAATAAAATTAAAAATAATAATAAAAATAATAATAATAATAATAATAATAATAGTTGTTGTTTTTATTACTTGATAGATAATTTAAGCGGTTATAAAATTAATGAAGTAAAATAGAATACTGTCAATTTTAATTATCTATATTGGTTTAAATTTTCATATAAACAGGCAAAAGCCTATACATATACAAAATCAATATTAAATGTTAGGTTATGTTCACTAATGAAAACTATCAACTCTCGACTCGCAGCTTGCGAGTCTCTGAAGTTTCCACAGTAATTCTCCACATAATGGCAACACCTGTCCCTTGACCTCTTTTGATATTTCATAACTTGTATCGTCTGTCCTCCACACGACAGGTACATTTGTTTTTTTGGACAGCAACACTTGTCTTCCACTAAGCAAACATCTGTCCTATATGCAAAATGACAAGAAAGTGTTACTAAGTGTACAGAGATAATTGCTCAATCTACCATTAAATTTATCATTCACATGAACACTTATCCTATGCAATAATGAACATGGTAAAATGATAGTTTACCCGTTCGATAGTTGAATAAAATACAATAAATAAAAAATAAAAAATCCAATAATCAACAATGCAGAAATATGTCTTCGTTTTATGACAAAAACTCAAATAGTTTTAAGACTAAGTCTCAATTAAAACCAAAAGCTTAATCTAATATTTCCTTTTCTAGAAATTAGGCTTAAAAGTATTTTCACGAAAATGAATCTAAACTTAATCAACGTTCGAAAACTTTACCTAGCTTTTGGTTGTTCATTTCCTCTAGGTCGGTTGCCTAATTTTTCCTTATTATTTGACCTATTTAAGTACAAATCATTAAGGTCGAGCATACGAGTCTCTACAAATTTTACCACATTTTCACGATAATTTGATAATAATAATAATAATAATAATAATAATAATAATAATAATAATAATCCAAGCTATATGAGGAATAAAATATCGATCTTGATCAAGAAAAATACTTATTTAATAATTCGCAAGAAAATGGAGAAAATACGAGTAAGAAATGATACACATTGACATATTTCCTCCCAACAATGCGACATAACGATTGTGTATGTGTGTGTGTGAGTACAGAGATTGTGATATATATATATATATATATATATATAAATATATATATATATATATATATATATTTATATATATATATATATATTTGTGTGTGTGTGTGAGAGAGAGAGAGAGAGAGAGAGAGAGAGAGAGAGAGAATCAAAACACAAATCCCATTTGCAAGAAAAGAAGTGTTAACATAAAACTCGCAAAGATATAAAGTCAATGAGAGAGAGAGAGAGAGAGAGAGAGAGAGAGAGAGAGATTCGCAACAGAATTCTCATTTGCAAGAAAAGAGGTGTTAGCATAAAACACACATAAGATATAAAGTCAATGAGAGAGAGAGAGAGAGAGAGAGAGAGAGAGAGAGAGATTCGCAACAGAATTCTCATTTGCAAGAAAAGAGGTGTTAGCATAAAACACACATAAGATATAAAGTCAATGAGAGAGAGAGAGAGAGAGAGAGAGAGAGAGAGAGATTCACAACATAACTCTATTTGCAAGAAACGAAGTGTTAGCATAAAACACATAAGATATAAAGTCAGCGAGAGAGAGAGAGAGAGAGAGAGAGAGAGAGAGAGAGAGTAGATAGGACTGTTTAGTATCAAAGCTTAGCACGGAAGCTTCTTAGTGTCGCGAAGGTCTTGGCCTCTTGCTTCGAGTGAATGTGAGGGAGCAACAACTGCAATTACAATACCCTTCTTTTTATTTCAAATCAACAGCCGGCTTTCTCTCATTTCATTCTTTCACGTCTAATAGTTTCTTTTCTTTCTCACTTTTTATTAACATCCTCTTCTTTCTTTTATCTTCTTAAGTTACGTTTATGTTTTTATTTGATATAAATTTCAGCGTTTTTGCATATTCTGTTTATTTCCCAGTTTATCTTTCCTTTTATCATGTTCTTTATCACTTCTTCCTTTCCTACCTTTACATCTTTTTTATTTGTTTATGTACCCTTTTAAACAACACAGAATAAACACGTCAAGACCTTAAATTTCCTCGTTTTTGCATATTCTGTTTATTTCCCAGTTTATCTATTGCTTTATCAAGTTCTTCTTCACACCTTCTTTTTGCATATTTACATCTTTTCTAGGACATGTTTATATCCCCTTTTTAAACTACACAGAATAAAAACTTCAATTCTTTACGCATGGCATTTCTATTCCCTTTATTCTCATTACTGACTTTGAGAAGAAACCAAAGGGTTTAAATGCTTCCTTTTTTTCTAGCGAAACGCTCCTGGGTCGTGTCTCTCTCTCTCTCTCTCTCTCTCTCTCTCTCTCTCTCTCTCTCATGCCAGGAATTTTATCTAGTGATCTTATAGGGGGCGGATTCTCTTTCGATTTTACGGTTCCTTCTTTTATGGACATGCCTTACTGTTTGGTGCAGTCTAATTTGCGTTACCAAGAGTTGTGTAACTTGTGTATTTATGTATGTGTGTATGTACGTCTGTATATGTATATGTATATATAATATATATATATATATATATATATATATATTTTAACTATATACATATATATATATTATATATATAATCATATATATATTACAGTATATATATATATATGTATATATATATATCATTTATATATTATATATATTATATATATATATTATATAATATATATATATATATATATATATAGTGTTCCATACAACGTTGCCTTTCTTCATCCTCTGCCGTTATAAGATACATCTCTCTTTTTGATGGATATATGCTGCTTCCTCTTTGCTCCCATAGAGATTGCATTAATAATTCTATGAGCGATTCTTATATATATATATATATATATATGTATATATATATATATATATATATACATATATATATATATACACACACAATTACGTCATGCTTAGGGTACCAAGAACATTCTATTACATGCTGAATATAAATTGGCAATAAGTAAGTGATATTGACTGTGGATTTCTACCGTCAACTCAAACAAGTAACAAATAACATAGGACATGGACAGCCTCCGAAGGAAATGAGATTTATAAATAACGCTTCATATCTGGTTCTTGCCTCTACTGAAACGGAGAAATGCAAGAAAATTTATATGAATTATATACTCAAAACATACAGGGGATGGAAGACCACCTAACTTAATTATACATTTTATCTCAAGAATATATTTGATAAAAAAATTACTGTCTCAAATCTAGTAAAATATTTTGATAAAAAAGAATCTTTGTCTGGAATTTAGCAAAATATTATTTCTAAGAATAAAAATCTCCCTGGGCCCATTACAGCCTACTACCTCAAAGATTCCAAGCTTGCTATAAGAAGTCAAAATACAAATACAGCTGTAGTAGAAAAACGACAATTACAATGGAAAACAAAGATTCATTTAAAAATCATACTTATTAATACCCAAGCCACAACTACAATGGAAAACCCAAAATGATGCTAGCTAAAGGGATCCAGCCGGGGATGCAGCCCAGTACCAAGGGAACTAAAGAAGTAACGAATACTCTCTAAACTAGAGGGGCACTCAGTAGAGCACAGACCTTCGCCGCGGCGGCTAATTTCTCAACCTTGACCTCGACCTTTGACCTTAACATGTATTAATTGGCGTGGATTTTCATACATTCAAATATGAACCAAGTTTGAAGTCTCTGTGACAACGATGTGCAAACTTATGGCTGATTACGTGAATTGGACATTGTGCTTGAGAGTGACCATGACCTTCCAAAACTTGATAATTTTCAGCTTTTTACATAATAGTTCATCCCTGCGAGTTTCATTACTCTATGATTAAAATTGGGGCCAGGAAGTTGTTCACAAACAAACACACAAAAATAGGGGGTAAAACATAAACCTCCTTCCAACTTCATTGGCGGCGGTAATAAGAAATAAAAGAAAAGACATATGTAATATTTTAACATCAAAGAAAACGTTAGATAAATATCATATATAAAATAAGAAACGAATTATATAGCCTTTTCCCACCCAAATACAAACCTGCATCATGCGACATTAGTCGCTAAGCAAGTTGTTACAAAAAGGATTATTTTTCTTTTCTCTCTATTCAAATCGGTGTTCATTTGTACGGAAAGAAAGGGCGATGACCATTACCCAGGAAATCTCAAAGACCCCTGACAAAGACGTCACTGGAGATCGGGAAAGGTCACGTGGTTTGCAATGATGGTGGGATGGAGGGGAGGGGGCCAGGGGAGGGGGCCTTCCAGTCGCCAACTGGATCTTGTATTTCCAAAGTTAATTGGCGTCATTCTGCAGTTTGCGACTAATAACAAAAATAAAAGAAGTCGAAAATATCTATCTAATAATCATTATCACACTAACGTTGAAGTAGCACCTTCGTAAAATACGAAATAAAACTTCCACTTACCACGCCAGCGCTATCAAGCATTACTAACTTGTACCATCTCCTACTCTGGTTTTTTTTTACTTTGATGACTACTAACAACCTTTTCATCCTTTTATCCTTCTTCTTAACATCTCTCTAGGCGCTTACTCATTGAGCTCCAGAGGATCTTTACTTTTCACCTTTTGTCAGCTAATAAATGACGTCATGAGACTCTAGCAGAAGATGCCTTCACTAAGGTGTGCTTATGTAAAAATTTCCACCCGGATAATTTCATCCGCGTCACTCTAAATAACCTTTATCTTTTAAAGTCTGGCTGTCTTTTGTGTGTTGCTAAGCCAAGGAGAGAGAGAGAGAGAGAGAGAGAGAGAGAGAGAGAGAGAGAGATTCTTCATAAAAATCACAGCATGGTTGAAAAATTAGAGGTTAATGAAGACTTTCAATTAATAAGAAAATCATACGAAATTGTTTTTACTTTGCTGATCACTAATTGGGTGATGGGTTTTGAAAGGATTATAAAAGGTAGATTGGTTCTCAGAAAATTCTGTAAATTGACTGAAGTGTTTGATTAAAAAGGAGTCAGCATCCTTGGAATAGAGGTCTTAAAGTCCCTGATTTTTTTTTTTTTTTTTTTTTTTGGTAAACATAACATTCGAACTACAATTTTTTTTAAATGGATAGTGAATATGCAAAGAATACTTACTGTGAGGGTTAGTACCATGACTTGTGTACCCATACCATAAAAAAACGACGCAGTTTTCCAAGACTTCTGATCTTTCATGTCTAGAGGGATTCGCATTGTAATATTGATACTAATTGCAACAAGAATCAGTACCAATAATGATGAAAAAATTGATTCTAATAGGCTATTTAAATACCCTGTACTCAATATTTTGACTAAACCCTTTCTAGCCCTTTGACTAGCTCGTGAGGTAGAAAGTATAAGTGAACGTATTGACTATACTTAGTTGAAGCAATTGTGTTTGTACCTTGAAATCCTTTAGGGCAATATTTTCCCGCTCTGGCGTTCCCTCTGAAGTCTGAAGTCCCTCTGAAGTGGACAAGGACTTCCGTATTAGGTTCTTTCCCATAGGTAGAGGATACTTCATTTGCAAATGTTTTATTCACATCTGTTTTAGTTGTTCATTCCCAGGAAATATTACGGTGAAACCTTGGAGAAACTCTAAGGATGAAACCACAGTTCCTCTTTCCTGCAAAACCTATCGTGTACTTCACTGTGTCATGGTTACCGTCGTATGCACAGCAGCCAGTCGTCATATGTCAACACAGGACACTTCTTGACAACTACTTCGAACTTTTAATACACACACATCTTAAATATGAGCATTTCAGTCGTCTCTTTTTATCTCATCGTCATTTATATCGAACGTTAGATTGGCACTTCGAAGTCTGTTTTTGCTACCTCTTACTTATGAAGTTAATCTGGGATTCTTGACTATTGATACTGAAAGATCATAAGGGAATGTTCGTTAAGATAAAAAAAATCAGTGAATCAGTTAATTTTTTTATCATTATAATTGAGTTGACTTTCTTTCGCATCGTTGTAGCTGTGATTTAGTAGTTGTGGTCTATTGGTAACGTTCTTACCTGATGATCGCCAGATTGGGGTTCGAGTTCCGATCTAACTCGTTAGTTCCTTTAGTATCTGCAACTTTACCATCCTTGTGAACTAAGGGTGGGGGGTTTCGGGGAGCCAATAGGTCTACCTGCTGGGTTATCAGCAGCCATTGCCTAGCCCTCCCTGGTCCTAGCTTGGGTGGAGAAGGGGCTTGGGCCCTAATCGTATGTACGTATGGTCAGTCTCTATGGCAATATCCTGCTTGCTAGGGCAACGCCATTGTACCTTGCTTCTCTATTTGTGAGTGGCCTTTAAACATCATGATTTTTAATGGAATAAAAGAGTAAGCAAGTCATTGTATCATTTACTTATTACTGATTAGAATGACATGACTGTATCCCGCAGAGCAGTTCGACTTCAACACGATGATCGGTTCTAAGCATGCACTAGTTGCATTAACTACTGAAACATCAAAAACCAGCATTTTATTTTATTCCAGTAATCTCGAAAACTGAAAAATTCCCCTTCACGCTATCGCCTAGCGACAACCATCTTAGCAATAGAGAGAGAGAGAGAGAGAGAGAGAGAGAGAGGAGAGAGAGAGAGAGAGAATTGCTCAATTTGTTAATACCGCTACATTATATGTACCCGAGAGTAATCATGAGTTTGGTTTCCTCTTCAAAGAACGTGTTGGCTGCGTACTGTGTGTGTGTGTGTGTGTGTGTGTGTGTGTGTGCGCGCGCGCGAGAGAGAGAGAGAGAGAGAGAGAGAGGAGAGAGAGAGAGAGAGAGAGAACGATATGTTAAAGTTTTTAAGGTAACTTATTTGGAAAATATATGCCCTTCATATGAAGCAAAGCATGAGTTTTCATTTACCATCTACTGTGTATATATATATATATATATATATGGAAAGAGGCAAAGCCGCCGGAGGATATGGGCTAAGAATTGATTTAACAATAGATGGAGGAGACTTCCTAGTAGTAAAACTCGCTAAACTTTATACCAAGTGTCTACAAGAATGCTCTATCCCTACAGCTTGGAAAAACTTTATCATTATACTACTACAGAAAAAGGGAGACACAAAAGACCTGAAAAATTACCTCCCAATTGGTTTACTCTCAGTAATATATGGTTATATAAGGGTTGATAGAAAGACATATATGGTTATATAAGGGTTGATAGAAAGACAGCAAGACTTTTTAATCAATCAAGAGAGCAGGCAGGCTTTTGAAGTGGGTATTCAACAAATGACCATATTCATGTAATTAACTAGCTAATGGAAAACTCAACAGAGTATGACAAACCACTATGTATGGCCTTATAGACCATGAGAAAGCTTTTGATTCTGTCAAAACTTCAGCAGTAATGAAAGTACTTCAAAGACCAGTAATAGATGAAACTTGAAGTTAGAACACTTGAAGATATCTATAAGGGAAACAGCAATCCTAAAGCTACATAAAAACAGAGAAGGTTCCACTTGAGAAAGGAGTAACGGGGGAACCCATCCATTCTAAGTTATTCACAGCATATCTAGTTTTTTAAAACTTAGATTGGGAAAATGTAAGAATCAACATTATTGGGGGAAATTTAACAACTTGAGATTGGCAGATGACATAATACTATTTAGTGAAATATGGGAGAAATTACAAGAGATGAAAGATTTGAATAGAGAAAACAGATATGTAGTACTTGAAACGAATATGAGTAAAATTAAGATAATGTTAAATGAAAATGCAGAGAAACAACAAATAAGGGTTATGGACGAACATCTGGGGATTGTTAACAAATATACATACTTAGGACAAACAGAGATTCCCCAGGACATGAGACCGAAATTAAACGAATAAGTATGGGATGGAGAGCTTTAGGTAAACAAAATGTTATTAAAAGTAAAAGGCCACTGTCTCTAAAAAGAAAAGTATTTAATCAGATGATCCTACAAGTATTACCATTTAACCAGATGATCCAACCAGTATTAACTTATGCTTCAGAAACTTGTAACCTCACTCACGTCTTAGAACAACTTAATTACAACTCAAAATAGCTATGGAAAGAATAAAGATTGGACTAACACTAAGACACAGAAAAAGAGCAACACTGATATGAGAGAAAACTAAAGTAGAGGATATACTACTAACATTTAAGGAAATGGACAGGACATGTAATGAGAATGACATATAATCAGGATTGACATGGCTACCCGGGTACCTAAACCGGTTTTTTTTTTCTTTTTAAATCCAGCCGGTTTTTTTTTTTTTATTAAGTTTTCAGCTCTTTTCTGCTTCTAAAATCCAATATCATTGTTCCATTGTGTAACTAAACTAAAAGTAGAGCAAATATATTTACAAACTTTTTTTTTTTAAATTACGAGAGAGAATATTTTCTAATTTAAAAAAAGGGCCAGGTTTTTTACCTTTTATAGCTGTTTACTGCTGCAGTACTGTGCATTATTATGGTACTGTTGTGTAAATTTTATTGTGATACACAACGAAGAGTAACACAATATACCTATAAAACAAGTTTATTTTTTTCTATTCTGATTTATGCCAATTAGCCCATTTTCCTCAACTTCAGTACTTCATGTTGTATGTTGTAATTATGATTATTGTATTCTTTAATCTAAGCTCACATGTCCAAGAATTTACAAGCTATTAATAATAATATAGTCAGCCCTCCTTATAAGCTGGGTTAGGTAACAGAGACAGGCGAGAATCTGCGAATACTTGCTGTCCTAGGGTGAGTTAACTCTGAACCTACCAACTCACTTACAAGTGGTCGAATAACGCCCCAAGTACTGCTTAATACTGTTTTACTTGTTTTCTGTCAAAATATAATTATTATATTAATGAATATACACATTCAGTAAACATGTGTACTATGTACACGGTAAGACAAAGGTACACATAACACGAGTCATTGCCACACTTGTACCTACATATGGTTTTTCGGCAGGTTGACTTGTGCCATTGAAACTCATCGTATTCATAGCCTATATCTACGTTACTACATCAAAGTACGGTATTTTGTATACAGCACTGTACGGTAGCTAATATAACAATAACATTGCAGTATTACACAGTGAATATACCCATATAATAAAAATTAGAATAAAATCCGATACAGCACCACAGTCTAATCATTTATGTACCAAGTTTTACACAGTAATTTTGAAGCATGATGCAACTCTTTGAACCATTGACTGGTTGGCAGGTGGGGTAGCAAAATGTACAGTACATATCACGTTTTATACTAAAATCACTGTATCACTGGATATGTCCAGAATATTACATCACTTTTACATCGCTTTGTAATACTACCCCAAAAAAAAAAAAAAAAAAAAAAAAGGAGACTGTGTGGAGAGGAGAAACGTAGCAAAGCATGCTGGGTGCTAAGGAGAGCGATCAGTTGAAAATGTTTGGGTCGTGAGAGTACTTATCGCAAAACCGCGAATATATGTTGTGTTTATTTAATAGGTTATACGGTTCTCTGCATCACGAACAATCAATATGGCGAAGAATGAACCTGCGAATAAGCAGGGTTGACTGTATATAAAAGGACAATGCAATCAATTTTTCAATGGAAAAAAAAAACAGCCAGAGTTAACTGTTATGAACTAAAAAAAAAAAGGTCAGAGAAAGTAGAGAAGAAATGCATTTCAAGCTCAATAAGTTTTCTCATGTACATTAGGCATTTGGCTTTGTGGTTTCTCTTTACTGTTTTCCAAACATTCCATAGTAGGCCTAAGATAAAGAAATCTTAATCACATATATACCTGGTTCTGGTCTGACTTAACCCTTAAAATAGGGGACTGCAACACTGGAAAAGACTGGACTCAAAATCGGTCTCTGGAATGATCTTTTACTTAGTAGGAGACTTGCATGGGAATTCAACTAATTTTTATATTTTTCTCTTCATTTTTTCAAGGATTATAAGAAAATACCTGAAATAAAAATTAAACTAAGGGCATAGGAATATTTCTGATTTAAATAGTAAAGGTACATTGTAAAAA
>NC_090744.1:93085072-93090072 GCF_036898095.1 Palaemon carinicauda
GAAGACAGCTTCATATGGGAAAATAGCACCTGAAGACAGTTTCACATAAGAAAGTGACACCTGAAGACAGTTTCACACGAAAAAAATAACATTTGGAAACATTTTCTTATCAAAAAAAAACATTTGAAGGCAATTTCACACGAGGAAAAAAAACATTTAGAAACTGTTTCACATGAGAAAATAACATCTGACGACAGTTTCACATGAAAAAAAAAACATCTGAAAATTGTTTCGGACGAGAAAATTATGAATATCAAACCAACCGATGTTTGTATAACAATTTTTTACAGTATTGTGCCGATATCAATTGTAAATTCAACCAAATGTAGATAAAATAAAATGGAATAGTTATTTGAAAGGACAACACTGATAACCAACAAAATATTCAGCGGCGCACAACTCAAGCCTGGTTCCGGCTAACAATGACCCCGAAAGGATAGTTCCAATAGGAGGGTAAAAATTGATCAACAAAGAATTATGATGCTTTAGAATATTCCCAGGTATTTGTAATGCTGGTTCCTAGAAGTATTATTACTAGGAACCTAATTTCAGGGCCAATGACAACATATTGAGTAATGAGGTTTTTTTTTTTTCTTTTCTGTAAAGAAGTTAACTAAAAGTGCCTAACTAATTTCCTATTTCTATTAAAAGATGTGAAACATTCAGTTTCCAATGTAGTCCCATCATTATATTTCGAGTACAATTCTTTAAGACTAATAAAAAACCACACATTATATTTTAAAAAGGAATTGAACAAATCCATTTACTATAAATAAGGTTAATATATATATTAACCAAATTCAATAAAACTGTTAAAAGAAAGTAATCAAAATAATCTGATGAGACCTAAGAAAAAAATACTCATTCTAAAGTGCCTCAAAACAGAAATTCAACGTCATCCAAAAGAACCCATCTTATCCTAATCATACTTCACCTGCTCCTTAGAAGATTGAAGAAAATCCCAACAATGGACTGGGCCAATTTACTGAATATAACGGCAATACAAAATATAAATCGTATGTTTTGGAGCACTTGTGAGCAGTTTAAAGGCCACTCATGAATGGCAGAGGCGAGGGACATGGGAAGGGCTCTGGTTAGCATGATAATGCTATTATCAGCGACCAAGCCCTTCTCTATTCAAGCTAGGACCAGCCAAGGACTACTGATGACCCAGCACGTAGACCTAAAGGGCTCCCCCAAACTCCCCATCCTTAGCTCACATGGATGGTTAGGTTACAGACAATACAAGAAACTATTGAGTTTAGAGGAATCGAACCCCAGTAAGGCAAATCACCAGGCAGGGACGTTTGCAATAGGCCACTACAACTCCAGTTCATGTAAATAAACAGGACCATATATTTCTTTATCACTGCATTCTATATTTTGTAGTAATTTCATTAATGCAAAGCTGGCTCTAGATTCGAACACACTGATGTTTGAAATATTGCTTTGTTGGTGATGGAAATAAAGTCAAAATGTTAGTCATCATAATTCTCCAGTTCATCATTAAACACAGGTTCCCTTCTAACCACTCATTATCGAATAATAATAATAATAATAATAATAATAATAATAATAATAATAATAATAATAATAATAATAATAATAATAAAATTTACGAGGGATAACAAAATCGAAGATTTTTCCTTTCAGATGGATAAACATGATCTCACTTTTCCTGCAAGACCCCTTTCGACGTCTTACCTATGAATTCGAAGAGAGAGAGAGAGAGAGAGAGAGAGAGAGAGAGAGAGAGAGAGAGAGAAATGACGGATGTAGGCAACGGGAGGGACTGCCTGAATACTTTAGCGCAACTAGTGTTTCCAGGGTAACCGGGAGTCATGACGTCATAAGAAGAAATTTCCTGGTAATCTCGGAGGGAAAGAGAAAAACTAACCAATATCACAATAGAAAATTATGACATCTTTAATAATAATAATTGAATTCTGATAGTTATGGATTCAGGAAAAGGGGGATACAAGTTATTGATATAACGACAATATTACTATCAATAAAAAAATGTTTTAAACGCCTACCAGTGATAAACTAAAGCAATAAACTGTATAATATTGGTATGTTGTTCAATTATACCCCCCCCCCAATAAAATTTTGCCTTATTAACATTGACATTGAATCACTAATTTATAACGATCTAGTTGTCTTCATCAGAAGTTTCATAAAAAATTGAAAACTGAAATTTAAATATTTCGATAAAACGAGTATGTAAATAAAATAACAATACATGGGGTACGATAATGATAAATTGGCATTGTACAGTATATGAGAGAGAGAGAGAGAGAGAGAGAGAGAGAGAGAGAGAGAGAGAGAGGTTGGCGAGGAGTAACATCACGGAGTCAAGAGTTGCCTAGGTAACCAATGAAGTCACACTAGCTCACCTCATGAGAGAGAGAGAGAGAGAGAGAGAGAGAGAGAGAGAGAGAGGTCATCCAACTGAAATATGCAAAGAAAAGGCAGAGGGATACAAAAGGGAGATGAAGACAAAAGAAACATCACAGTTAATATTTCACTCCGAGATAAAACGTACAGACAAACTATCCGCGTGAACATATAAAGAAAAGAAGAGACTTAAAAGAGCAGTGTGTGTCCCGGGGGGAGAAAAATCATTTAACCGCTTTCCTGGAAGTTGTTATCTGACGACATTACCTGAGGTAAGCTAGAAATTCAACCTTGTTTGCCTGTCATTATGTATTCGAGAAAGTTTCTTCCATGCTTCATACGTCCTAACAGCTGTCTGTCATGTAACAGCTGGCTGTCAGTCTTTTACATCTCACGTCGTCCTCTCTTGATGTTCACGTGAGGATACAACTTGAAGCTTTTTGTCCTTAATGTACCTTCACATCACGAGGAATGGGGTGAGCATATCAAATAAGAAAAAAAAGAAATTGAATTTCTGTTGCCAGCAATGATCCAGAAATTCATGCAAGCAATGATGCAAAGTGTTATGGAAATTTGAAATAAATATAAATTATCGCTGAAAAACCTTTTTATCAATTTACTCTATATACTGCTGAATTAGTCTAAAAGTCTCTAACCGGAATTTAATTGCTAGAATACAGCAATATTTTTGGTCAAGAAGCTGCTCATTAGAAAACCGATAGATGCACAATCAGTGTTTCCATGGAAGAAAATAAGTACTGAGGTAACTGGGGGTTATAACGAGGTACGAATTGCAGGTATCACTATACAAAAGGTTGAAAGTAAATCATGCAAATGACTTCAAGCATTTAGAATAATCACATGCATTATTAAAGAATTTAACTGGTTTGCAAACTAAAAATAATTTTAAATGAAATTAGCCAGTAACCTTTTCATCAATGCCTATTAAGACTTTTAAAAGTAGTTGATTCTTCCAAAAATCTATAGCTCACAAGAAAATCTAATATAAAAAAAACTATCAGTCAGAACTTATTATGTCTTACAATATATTTTAAAGCACAAACAGGCCCTTTTGTCCCGATTAGTACTTGGAGGTGATCTCTACTGATAGTTTTATATATTTTGGGATACATAACCCGGCATTTTGGGCTGGGAGGCCATTTATCGACTAGTTGTAACACAAGGGAGAGTCCAGCAGTTGCAATATGAAGAATAAGAAAGGAGGCAAGGACGGAGGTAAAGATGAAAGTTGAAAAATGGGTTCAGCTTAAGGCCGATGGAATGTTGCAGAAAACCTTTAGAAATGCCTACAGTGTAGGGCGTGAGGAGCACTGAAGTCATCGACAACAGGCATGGAGTAGACTAAACTGTTGAGTAAGTACACGATATGATGCCACGAGATACACATAATCAAAATTAGTATATTTTGTACAAATGACATCAGAATATAACACATGCGTGAGCTAAATACAAAGAAGTACAAAGTACCATATTATGTAATTTCTAAGTGCAACTGGTGTACAGACCAACTTCACGAAAAAATGAATCAGAACACATAATATAGAACAAAGGAAACCAACTTATCAACACAAAAGGTCTTAGCTAAATACGCAATAAAAAAAAAGAGATTGACATAAAGCGTAGGACAGAGCAAGCAATACAGATGGACCAGTACAAAGGGCGTAATATATTTACCACTTGGAACAAGGGTTGAGATATTTCTACACGAGATGAAGGGTGCAGCTTCAAAGTACAGAAAACGCAGGAAAACAACGAGGCCAATTATTTACGAAGGCAAATTGCAGCAAAGGAATGTTCTTTTTTCCCCTGAGGTTACTGAAACACATCAGATGATATGAAAAATGGTTTACTGATCGGATTGCTTGAGTGTTAACTTTTACTCCAGATACCTTTGTTCCTAATATTTCTATTCTTCTGAAACACTTTGGAATTTTTTTAGACTCCCGTGTACCCCTAAAATTAAGGATGAAAAAGAAAAACAAAGAAATTGATATCGTAATATAATTTTATTATTCAAGAAAGAGATGGAGGGACTGTGTGAGAGGAGACTTACAGGAGAAGGGGATTGATGAGGCAGAAGCGCAGAATAGAAAAAGATGGAAACGGCTCATCCGCAACGGCGGACCCCATATAAAAATGGGAACCAGCTGGAAAGAAGAAGAAGAAGAATCTCATTGATAATTGCCTCGTTTATTGCACATTAATGTCCTCTCTATCAGATGCAATGTCCTCACGAAAGAGTCAAAATGTACCACAGGGTGTACATGTATCACAAGTTGGAAACCCCTGCTTTGTGGTGATACCTAGAATAATATGCCAGTCAATATAATGTAATTGTTACAGAATACATAACACAATGCATGGGATTCCAGCTTGGGAAGCAATACAGTACAAAGGCACACCTTTGTTTTTGAAAATCCCACAGTAGCACTATCAAGTCAAAACTAAAAGAGGTTCGACAGCCAGCATCCTTTGTAATGCCTCTATTACACTGCGTGAATATAAAATTTCCCAAGGATCTAATTATGTAGGATCTCGGAGAAAATAACAGGCGTCCAACGATGGCCTAATGCCAGGCACCG
>NC_090744.1:93095072-93105072 GCF_036898095.1 Palaemon carinicauda
AACCATGCCCTTAGGTAATGCAATTACATGTAATAAAAGGAATGACTGGTAACAAAAGGGCAGTGGTCAAGAACAGAGCATTCAGGACAGAATTGGAGATATAATTAAAAGAATTGCAATGGTGAAAAATAAGAATAGGTAAGGTTGTGTATTTGGATAAAACAAATCAGGATGGATAATGAAAAAAGCTTTGTGTGAAACATTCTAGATGAATGAATGATAAGCACCTGCTGAGGAGGATGGTAATACCTGAAATTACTCCAAAAAAGATATAAGCAGGAATGTTATAGTTCTGAAGCAATTCATGGGAAATAGAAAGGTGATTTTAATTGTCCTATATCAAGATAAAACAGGAATAAATTTCAAACAAAAATATGTGATAAGACAGGCCCTTCCGGTACATCACTCGAGAATTAAGTGTTGGCAGTAATAGCTGTCCCATATATGATATCACAAAACTGTGTTGGGGGCATAAGTTCTGGTGAAACATGCATACTAGGCCATGAGTTGTGGTCACTCTTTCAAACAAGTAGACCACAATAAGATAAAAGGCACAAGTACCAAGGAAATAGTCATAGGTTCCGACTTTATGGATGATTAGCAAACAGAGAATCTACAGGGAATGACACTGATTCACTAAATTTCAAAAGCCTAAAACAGTGACCATTCTTTTAAAGGGTATTCAGTAATTATCTGTCTTTAGAACTGAAGGGTTATGATACGATGGCTCAGATTTAATGCCTTAATTTATAAACTAAACTGAAGATTTATGAAAACCGTGGGATTAACAAGATATACCTCATTGAGGTGGAAATGCTTGTCTTGAATATAATTGTCTCAGAATGTAATGGGAGCAATATTCAAACAATCCAATCACCATCGAGTTGAATCTTTTAACATGAATAACAACCCCGTGAATGTAAGAAGTCTCAAGGGAAGAAAATCACTCAAACTACTCACATGTGATAGTTAAAAACTACACTAGACTTGTTACACAGCGCAGAAGGTCACATGACATTGCAACTAAACAAAAGTTTCCATCCAAAGTAATTACATTAAAAGCCTGTGGTCAGACTAGAGCAGTTTTAATCTGAAAGTGATTACAGAAGACTGTAGTCAGACTGTAATGGTATTACCCAAATGAGATTACAAAACATTGTAGCCAGTATGGAGTAATGTCACTCTAAAGTAATTACTGGACATTTTAGCCAGGCTGGAGAAGTGGCCCAACCACCACCAAAGTGATTAAAGAACAATATTGTCATAGTAATGATATCATCCCAAAGTGATAACAAAAAGACAGACAGACTGGAGCAATATCACCTTAAACTAGAATAACTCGGTACATTGTAGTAAACTTAGCTTAACCCCAAAGGGATTACAGAACACTGCAGCCAACCTGAAGCAGTGTCACCCCAAACATATTGTAGAATACTGTAGCCAAACTGGAGCAGTGTCACCCAAAAGTATCGTAGAACACTGTAGCTAAACTGGAGCAGTGTCACCCCAAAAGTATTGTACAACACTGCAGCCAAACTGGAGCAGTGTCACCCCAAAAGTATTGTAGAACACTGCAGCCAAACTAGAGCAGTGTCACCCAAAAAGTATTTTAGAACACAGCCGCCCAAGTACTAGCAGTGTCACCCCAAACGTATTATATAAATCTGCAGCCAAACTAGAGCAGTATCACCCCAAAAGTATTATAGAGCACTGCTACCAAACTAGAGCAGTGTCACCCCAAAAGTATTATAAAACACTGCAGCCAAACTAGAGCAGTGTCACCCAAAAAGTATTGTAGAACACTGCAGCCAAACTGGAGCAGTGTCACACCAAAAGTATTGTAAAACATTGAAGCCAAACTGGAGCAGTGTCACCCCAAAAGTATTGTAGAACACTGCAACCAAACTGGAGCAGTTCCAACCCAAAGTATTGGAGAGCACTGGAGCAGTGTCACACCAAAAGTATTGTAGAACACTGCAGCCAAACTGGAACAGTGTCACCCCAAAAGTATTGTAGAACACTGCAGCCAAACTGGAGCAGTGTCACCCCAAAAGTATTGAAGAACACTGCAGCCAAGCTGGAGCAGTGTCACCCCAAAAGTATTGTAGAGCACTACAGCCAAACTGGAGCAGTGTCACACCAAAAATATTGTAGAACATTGAAGCCAAACCGGAGCAGTGTCCTCCCAACATGACTACAACACATAACAACAAGAGTAGAATGGTATCGCCTAAAAGAGATTACAGATAATTGAAACCTGACTAGAACAATGTCATCCCAATATGATCACAGCACATAACGACTAGAGTGGAATGGTATTGCCTAAAAGAGATTACAGAATATTGAAATCAAACTGGAGCAAAACTATCTTAACATGATTACAGCACATAATAGCTAGAGTGGAATGGTATCACCCAAAATAGATTACAAAACATTGAAACCAGACTGGAGCAATGTCCTCCCAATACGATTACAGCACATAGTAACTACTGGCATGGTGTTACCACCAAAAGTGATTACAGAACATAATAGCCCCTGGAGTGAGATCATCCAAAAGGGATGGCAAAACATTTCAGTCATCTGATCCCCCCCCCCCCAAGGTGATTAGACAACGTTGTAGAAAGTGATATAATCCTTAAGGACCTCTGGAATGTATGAAACTTGCGATGCTGAAGTAAAAGCATGAACCATATTTGCCGAACGTCAGATATACTTTAATGGATAATGCTCCATATAACACGTTTAAGCTATCGTTGAATTATCCTTATTCAAAGAGGGAGATTATCCAGCTTTAACGTGTGAATGAAGACTTGGAACTAATTTATTTAGCCCCAATAGAAATCGATTGTATCTATCTACACTGTTGAAAATTTGCCGTAAAAACGGTAAAAAAAATCCTGGAATAAATGTTGCCGGGCATTTACCATATAAATAACGGATATATTGATGTAAAGGTCTGCTGTATTTTAATGAAATACGGCAGAGAACAGAATATTTTTCGGAGAATTTCCATTTAAAATTGTTTTTAACAATATATATACATACACACACACACACACACACACACACATATATATATATATATATATATATATATATATATATAATATATATATATATATATATATATATATATATATATATATATATATATATACACACACATATATATAAATACACACATATATATATACAAATATAAATATTATTTACATACAAATATACATATTATATATATTTATATATATACACATATACATATCATATATATATATATATATATATATATATATATATATATATATATATATATATATATATATATATATATATATACACACAAACACACACATGTATATATGTACATATAAATGAATATATATATATATATATATATATATATATATATATATATATATATATATATATATATATATATATATATATATAGTCGCGTAAAAGTACTGGCTGGTAAACAGGGACGAGTTTAGATATAAAACTAAAAAAGCGTATTTCAGTATGAGTCACTCATCATCAGTGTCGTAACAGAATAGCAGCTGGACCAGTCAAACATCACCAAATACTAGAAGTGATACAGTTTCTGTATTTAATATAATTCATCTCTTAACTTCTAGTCATTCATTAATCTAGTTAGTTTTCCCTTACGTACGTTAGCTCTCAATTTTTTTTCTAATGAAGTCGAAGTCTGTGAGACTTAGTGACATGGACTCCCCAACCCCCAATCCAAAAGATGCTGGGAGGAGAGGGAGCATCATGCAGGAGATAGATTTTGGATTCGTATTAGTTATATTTAATAAGTCCTTTTAATACCATTAGTAAACTTCTTCATTCTCCGAACAGCATTTAATAGACCATCAAACGTCTAAAGATTTCGAAATGAGTTCAAGAAGCTTCGGAACATACAAGGAAACCGAAAATATCCCCAAGAGTCGTGAGTCACTAAACCAAAATTCAGTGATATTGAGTATATGGCAACTCAACCACGGCCGCTTTACGACGCGCTACTGTTTTGAAACAAGATCATCCTGTCCCGAAATTATTGCCAAAAGAAACGATTTTTGGGGGCTAAGAATATCTCCTTACATATGCTTTTGTATTGCGACAAAGTCTTAATCGTTTAGAATAAAACTTACCTCAAGGTTTCACTTTAAAAAGATGAAGAAAATGTTAAGGGAAAAGTAATACATAAAGTAGGTTATGAAATGGATTTGGCAAAACGTTTTGAGCGGATGTGCGGAAATAGGCGAATATGATTAGGGACCCGTGGGAGGTAGGGGATAGTGGGGGACTGAGGTGGAGGGGAAAGGTTGGTGGGAGGTAAACGGAAAGGGAAATAAGGGAGGAGCTTAGAAAGAGTAACTGTCCAATCATGAAGGGGGAGGGTGGTTCATGTTTTCGGGAGTGAGGATGAGGGGGGGGATGAGGGGGGGGGGTAAGGAGGAAAGATGGAGAGGGGATCAAAATGAGAGAGAGAGAGAGAGAGAGAGAGAGAGAGAGAGAGAGAGAGAGAGAGAGAGAGAGAGAGAGAAAGGGGGGAACGCTAAGGTTATGAAGAATGTGATAGCGATACATAAAAGACACAGTAACCGAAATTCAGGATGTTGAAAGACGAGAAAAAAAAAATGCTTCCCGGTCACAAAAAGAAGAAAGAAAGAAGAAAAAAAAAGTTTGGGGGATTCCAGGAGAATCGAAAGACGAACGCGAAAAATGTATTTATTAAGGTATCTGTTATGAAAATACACACAGGATAATGGATCGACCTTGCAAATACTGTTGAAATTCAGATGAATAAAATCACAAGTTTTTTTTTTCCAATATTATTTTCTTAATACCATGAATGGAGACAAGCCTCCAATGTCGGGAAATAATCTAACAATGATTATTACTGTTGATGATAATCTCTTACCTATTAATACTATTGGTGATAACCCCCTTACCTATTATTACTGTTGGTGATAATCCCTTACCTATTAATACTGTTGGTGATAACCTCCTTACCTATCATTACTGTTGGTGATAATCCCTTACCTATTATTACTGTTGGTGATAATCCCTTACCCATTAATACTGTTGGTGAGAATCCATTACCTATTAATACTGTTGGTGATAACCCCCTTACCTATTATTACTGTTAATGATAATCCCTTACCTATTAATACTGTAGGTGATAATCGCTTACCTATTAATACTGTTGGTGATAACCCCCTTACCTATTATTACTGTTGGTAATAATCCCTTACCTATTAATACTGTTGGTGATAATCCCTTACCTATTATTACTGTTGGTGATATTCCCTTACCTATTAATATTGCTGGTGATAACCCCTTACCTATTAATACTGTTGGTGATAACTCCCTTACCTATTAATACAGTTGGTGATAAGCCCTTACCTATTTATTATTACTGTTGGTGATAATCCCTTACCTATTAATACTGTAGGTGATAATCGCTTACCTATTAATACTGTTGGTGATAACCTCCTTACCTATTATTACTGTTGGTGATAATCCCTTACCTATTAATACTGTTGGTGATAATCCCTTACCTATTATTACTGTTGGTGATATTCCCTTACCTATTAATATTGCTGGTGATAACCCCTTACCTATTATTACTGTTGGTGATAATCCCTTACCTATTAATACTGTTGGTGATAACCCCTTACCTACTATTATTACTGTTGGTGATAATCCCTTACCTATTGTTACTGTTGGTGATAATCCCTTACCTATTATTACTGTTGGTGATAATCCCTTACCTATTATTACTGTTGGTGATAAAACCTTACCTATTATTACTGTACAAGGCCACTGATTATATCTTTATCTATATATTGATATTTTAAGTTGAATTTCTTAGCTTTTCTTGATGTTATTAATCTTTCAAATGGCGGAAGGCGTTAAACAATTAGATTCAAAACTAAGGAGTGAACTATTCATAAAAACTAAATTATTTTTCTCTCATTGTAGATAGTATAAATTTTCTGTAACACAAGAAAACATTTTTTTCACAGCATGAGATTCCAACAATATCATTATTATAATTATTATTATTATTGTTATTATTTTTAGAAAGGGACCTTACTAAGCATAGTTTAAGATTATCAAATCGTCAATTATACTCTTTTCACAGAACGTATTTTCCATCGACGTTCCTTGTTTCAGCCGCTATTTTAGTTTACAATTACAAAGATAATTCACACCATAATGAAATACCATCCGAATAAGGCTTCCCAAAAACAGCTTTTAATACTTACTGTTAGTTAAGAAATGGCAAATATTCCCATATAACAAGTAATAAATAACTAATTGCAAAACTAATCAGCCAAAAAAAACCTTAGCTGGCAAAACTAACAATCATCAAGTAAGAAGGCCATTAACATGGGAAACTAACAAGTTATAAAGTAATCCACTTGCTTGAAAAGTAAAAAGAATCATTAACTTGCAAAGAAAAATAGTATTAAAGAAATTAATGTGTAAAAGGGGAAAAGTCCTTAACTTTCAAAACAAACAGGTAAAAGGGTTATTTACTTGGAAAAAAAAGTAATAAATATTTAGCGTATAATACGAAAAAGTTAAAGAATCATTAATTTGCGAAACAATCCTCCACTGAATTTGATATCCATATGCCAGAAAAAGAGGGTGAGGTTAGGTTAGGTTAGGTTAGGTTAAAGATTAACAAACAAGACATAGTAACCCAGTACAAGTAAACCATCAATATAATCATATTGTCAAAATCACTATGTCATTATCAATCATGATGCTCTACAAAAGGATAATGAAGACAATTAAGTTTTTTACAAGTGTCTTTGTTACGTTTAAGATAATTCCAAATATAAAAAAATAAACATATATATATTTTTTACGGTATTTTTGGGGACACAGAATTCCCTCACGGATAAGCTTACGGATGAAGCCCACTGAACAGGGGCTCGGGAGATAGGAGAAATAAAAAACGGTTTGAAAATCCCAGGAGTCTGTTCTCTCGTGGTAACATATAAGGTAACACAAATGGCAGGAGAGAGTCGAGGGGGGAAAAGGAAAAGAAGGTAACAAATAATGTGGGAAGATTCAAGACATGAAAAGTTTAGGAGGAGGAGGAGGAGGAGGAGGAGGAGGAGGAGGAGGAGGAGGAGGAGGAGGAGGAGGAGATGCGTGGGGAAAACTTTTGCTCACAATCGATCGTTTTTTGGGGATGCAGCATAAAAGATGGACGAGGAGGTCAATTCTTTTTTACCTACAAGGGGGGCAAAAAGAGAGAGAGAGAGAGAGAGAGAGAGAGAGAGAGAGAGAGAGAGAGAGAGAGAGAGAGAGAGAGAGAGAGAGAGAGAGAGAGAGGACAGATTAGGGTGGGGTGTTATTCATCCAACCACCACTACCACCATCTCTCTCTCTCTCTCTCTCTCTCTCTCTCTCTCTCTCTCTCTCTCTCTCTCTCTCTCTCTCTCTCTCTCTCTGATGCTTCGTGGATCTCCCATATATAGTTGAGGACCCGTTACTTTTGTACGTGAGAGCATCACCCACCTTTTTTATGTCTCTTTTCCAACTCTTCGTTCTACTTTTGGGCGCGAGGATTCTATGCACCTAAAGACCAGATGCTTGAACTTTTTTTTTATTAGCAATTGTAAACAAAACTCAACACGAATATTGCCTTCTTTCACACCTAAAGATTGATATTCAAATTGCATCTAAAAAATTCAAAAGTTGAACAAATAATAGAATATATAAACTACTTTAGCTGTATTCTGAATATAATACAGACAGCTAACATAGAAAAATATGTTTCTATGTATCTTTTATTACAAATGTTTTTGCAAAGATTTAAGTACTTGATCAAATCTATTGAACCCTTCGTTGATGAGATAAACTAAGAATCGCCTTGTCTCACTGCATACCGAAGCCTCCTGAAGAATCTTCTTACTATAACTTCCAATGTTAAGTCTTTAATCTTTAGCGTTTATTGCGTCCCAAACCTGACTTGAACAAACCTGTATCTGCGCCACACATTCATGATTACTGATACCAATGTTTATTTACTATAGTATTCTATAGTATTCGAACGTAAATTCTTCCTATTTTTAAGCCTCACCCTGAACAAAAATGAATCTGTACCACCAGAGAGGCTTTGTAATTCTACAAATGATGGATTATTTAACATCAGATAAAGGCCATATCACCCACATCCATCTCCTCCCCTAAAACTAGCTCATTTCAATCCTAGCTGTGGAAGACTGCCGTAGGCCATTAGATTAAACTTGTGTAAGCGCCAGACAGACAAAACGAAGTCAGAAAAACTATGATTAAGGATGCTTACTCTCGAGTTCTCAACTCTAGTGAGAGAGAGAGAGAGAGAGAGAGAGAGAGAGAGAGAGAGAGAGAGAGAGAGAGAGAGAGAGAGAGAGAGAGAGAGAGAGTGTGTGTGTGTGTAAAACCGATGACCATGAGATGGAATTATTCTTACATTTAAGAGCTTTGTAGGATTATAATCATCTTAATTGATAGTAAATGGGATAAGATGGAGCACCTTTAGTCTTCCTTTTAAATATAGGCGTCTGTTCACCAGGTGTGTGTGCATGTATATATATATATATATATATATATATATATATATATATATATATATATATATATATATATATATATATATATATATACACTTATAATATAGTGTGTGTGTGTATGTATGAGTGTGTATTGATATGTAAAGAAAAACAAAATTCATCAAGGAAAGCGAAATATTGAGCTATGATAAAAAAAAAATTCAAATTTCTTTAGAATAGTAAACCAAATTCATAAAACAACAGTGTGTATAATGTAGTGTATAAGGTAATGAAAAACAAAAACATAGTAACAATAAAAAACTAGAGCACAAAACAATAATATATGAAATGATACTATCAATAGAAAAAATAATAACCAGCCAGAAAATCCTAAAATTTATTAAACATTCACATAAAAAAAAATCAATAAACAATAAACAGGAAAAACACATATACAAAAGTAGAGTGAAATATTTAACGTTCAGAACTCTACGGTATTTAATCTGGTGAATTCACAGAGTTCAGAGAATTTTGTTTTCGATAGTAGGGGCGAGAAGTGATTGCCTGAGGAAAAATATCTTTATAAATAAAACAAATAGCAAATATATGTATATATGCACGTATTTATATACACATATGCACACGCAATGTATATACACATACATACACACAGGCATAATCATATATACATAGTGTATAAATACGTATATACAGTGTATATATATATATATATATATATATATATATATGCATTCATAACATACATACACACACTACATATACATACAGATACATACATGCACAAACACACACACACGCACATTTATATATATATATATATATATATATATATATATATATATATATATATATATATAAATATATATATATATATATATATATATATATATATATATATATATATACATATATATATATACATAGAGAAACATAAATATAGTGTATGTATATATATATATATATATATATATATATATATATATATATATATATATATATATATATATATATATACACACACACAGACAACAGTTGCAGAATCGATTTGACCGGTAGTTGACGAGTGGCTAACAAGGAAAAACTAACTCCATTTAATTTTGTACGGGAAAAGTTGAGTGGCTAACAACTACATCTAATTAATACTTGATGGAAGCAGGAAAATAAGCAAAACACTTTTGGCTCCATTTCCTCTTAGGGAAATAAACAGAAACTTTATATTGACAACAACACCAATAATAACAGGACTATAAACAATGACGGTAGTGAAGGTATTGAAAACGAAGATCAACAATAGAGATATAGAAAACACCACCGCTTGATAATCCCCAAGGCATCCTTCGCCGTTCTATGTAGCTTTCCCAGAACACCGTTCAAATAAACACAAGAATAAGATCAAAGAGAAATGAACATGTGCTTGA
>NC_090744.1:93107572-93112572 GCF_036898095.1 Palaemon carinicauda
TCTTCTGGGATTTCGAGATGTTAAATATTTCTATTTTAGATGTAAAGGAAATCGCGATACTTGGGGAGAGCAGATTTCATTAATCCCCAGATGCATTTGGGCGTTTTCGGCAGTGGGTTAGTGGGTGTGAGTGGAGGCGGCGGTGGCGGAAGAGGAGGAGTGTGTTGAGGGTGGGGGAGGAGTGTGTTTGGGATGGCCGTGGCGTACCTCTAGGGGTTTGGCCCTACGCTGGTTGGTCTGTTTGGGGGCGGCCCACACCAGGTTCGGGCCAGTGGGGGAGGAGGTGTTGCAACCCCCTCCCCCCCACCAAACGCCCTCCTCCGAGTAAGTGTGTGTGTGAGTGTGAGTGTGTGTATGTGTCTTGCGTGTATTAGTCTGCCCCACACTCGCCAGTGTAGAGTAGAACAGGTGGCAAAGAGCAGGTACGCCATAAGCACACTCGGAGATAGCTTACAGAGCGTGTATGTGTGTGTGTGTATGTGACCAAGAGAAAGAAAGATACGGCAAAAGAAACCACGGTTAAGACAAGAGCCCTGAGAGATAACCTATTTTTTTTCTAAGCGTTTTCGTCTCCCATTTACTGAGATAACGCACAACTGCGAGAAGGCACCAGCAGCAAGCAAACGACCTATCTATATCTCTCGCCCTCTCTAATAAGGATCCCCTGTACCAAAACAAACTTCCTCCTTTGCGAGTGATCAAACACAAAAGACAGTGCAAACCAAAGCGATAAACAAAAAACAGTTCGGGAAAAAAATAAGAAAAAAAAAATAGAAAATATTTACTTGTGTTGATGTGGTGAAATTATAATCAATCTTCTTAAGCATTAGATAAGAATGACATATATGTTAATAAAATAAAAGAAGTTATTGTTTCAAAAGGATATTCCCCTGAAGCTGTGTTATATCAATAAATTTAATTGCGTAAGAAGTGCATTTACAGTGTGCTGATGATGTCATTGTAGTGAGAAAAATAACATAGCAGTCTTAGCAACACCTACAAACAGTTTTGCGGATTTTCAAGATTTATTGGCTAACCTTACCGTTGAAAATATTGTAAATTAATGTAATGCCCCATTTAAAATATCTTTGATAAAAAGAAAAATTTTCAAGTGGTAAAAAAGACGACTTCAAGATTTTTTTTTTTTAAATCAACAACAGTCAACAGTGGCGTCAAATGTCGATCAAGTAATATTGTACAGCACTTAAATTTCAACCACTATAGATTAGTCAAACAGATAAGTGGGTGTTTGAGAGTGTTCGAAACAATAAAATCACCTCTCTGAACAGTAAGGATACAAAGCGGCAATTCGCATCATTGCCAGCTAAAGAGGGAACATTGAGTGCCACACAGATTTCAGGTAAGGGATTGCAAATAAAATAAAGAAAAGAACAGTGTTCTTGCACACACACATACAGAGCTGCATTTGGGAACTCGTGATATCTAGCAAAATCATCTGAATTTTCCTGAGGTCAAAACTTGCGTGGTCTTTCCTTCACGGGAACTCCTCGTTGTTCTGCAGAGAGCACGATACGAATGCAGTCATCGACGGGCTCTCTCATAGCCTACTGAACGCTTTCGTCATCTCACCAACGTGCGATCAGTCAAACAGCTCCCTCCCTCTCCCTCTCTCTCTCTCTCTCTCACTCTCTTTCTATATTATTCTCCCACTCACTTGCATCACCGCTCACTCTTCCCTCTCTCATTTCATGCGCATCCCACTGACGTAAGCATCCAAAGAGCAGAGCACAGAGAGAGAGAGAGAGAGAGTTTAGAAAGAGAGAGAGAGGGAGAAATCAGACATGTGTAGTAGTGTTCTGTCCGATCGCATATAGCAGCCTTACGATCACGGTACACAGGCAGTCGAGGCTGGGGCGCCTTCAAACCCAGCTTCAGCTCTTCAATCTCTTATCAAGAAACAATAAGACAGATACTGAGAGGGAGAGTCAATAAAACGGTGAAAGAGAGATAAGAGAGAGAGAGAAAGAAAGACTCCAGTGCAGTTGCATAGAAAAGTGAGAGATAACAACTCTAGCAGAGAAAACAGAACACAACTTTTCGATTATTCCAAAGTGTGCCAGAAAAACTTCGACAGGAATTGGGATAAAGAACAGCAGCAGCGTCGCATCAGCAAACGGTTGACGAAACCGCGACTGAACGCTCGTCAGTGTCAAGGTGCTAAAGTGGTGAAGAGAAAGAGATCACGTGCCAGGTCTCGCTCCGACGGCGAAGTTGTCGTCCAGGCCGAGGTCGCCTTCGAGAAGAGGAGTCTCCTATCCAAGGAACACCATTGGGACCATCCGGATTCCCCTCACCCGTCATCGTCGTCCTCTGAGTCCCAAACTTCCAACGCCGACGACGACAACAACGAGAAGTCCTCCTCGTCATCCTCAACCTTCTCCTCCACCTCCTCTAACAACAACAACAACACAGGGAATAAGACTCCACCGGCAGAAGGCTGTTCGTCCTCGTCCAAAACTAAACACGACGACGACCACTCGCCCATTTCGTCCCAGGAAACCATACCGGTGGCTCCTAACATCGTGCCGCTGTCCCTGGAAGGTTGGGGTCCTAAACGGGTTGGGCTGGAGCCACAGAGTGCCTCCCTGGCCCGAACGACCACGGGTTTCCTCAGTGCTTTCTTCTCCCTCAATCATAGACTGCAAGTGGCTCAAACTTCAGGAGGTACAATAGCCATACCAGGGTAAGTTCACACCAACAGCAACTTTACGTAAATTACACTCACTAGACACGACAGTAATTTACACACTTAAATTTCATATTTGAAAGTAAATTACATGTAGGAACAGCACAAAAGTTTCATGGGATTTGTTTATTATTATTATTATTATTATTATTATCACGATATGAACATATATTTTGATATCTCATTATCTAAACATCGATTAATCAATCAACAAAACTACTCTATTTCTAATAATTTTAGTACAGAGAGAGAGAGAGAGAGAGAGAGAGAGAGAGAGAGAGAGAGAGAGAGAGAGAGAGAGAGAGAATTTACTTTATGCGGGTTCAATCGACTTAAGCACCCGTTCAAGGTCACTAACTTCAGCTCACCTGGCGTTTCAAGTAACTTCTCTTGAGAAAAGTCTCGTGACCAACTTCTAAACTATACACACTTACCACGGTAGAGAGGAACAAAGTTTCAAGGTCACTGACTTCCGAGAGAGAGAGAGAGAGAGAGAGAGAGAGAGAGAGAGAGAGAGAGAGAGAGAGAGATGTCTCGTACTAAATGTATATAAATGATTTAGTAGTCTGAAGTCAAATATATACAAAAAAATATCTTAAATTGAAAACCTTTACAATTATAATGCTTTTTTTTATCAAACTATCATTTAATAAATTGTCTTTAAATGACACAAAGCCTTCATGCTCAGAAATTCAGCTGAGAGAGAGAGAGAGAGAGAGAGAGAGAGAGAGAGAGAGAGAGAGAGAGAGAGATTAATATCCATAACAACAAAACAATGCATAATTACTAAAATTCTGTTCAACATCAAAGTTATTCACTAGATTCACAGAATCTTGTACTAACACATAATTGCGACACCAAATTATCAACGTTTATCATCAGTATATTTTATAAATATGTCAAGTTTCGCATGTCTATATTGACTTACTATTCATCGAAAATCCTGATTTATTATCAATAAATTCCTGGAAAACTCCAGCAAAAAAGCGTTATTGTATTCTGGTTCAAATACAGAAGGATGAATACGACAATACACACAAATACGTAGAAACTTGATCATGTAACTATTATTGACCATAATACCGTAATTCAATTTAATTAATATTTCCCATAATAACGTAACCCATCTGCTTTCCATTACGATGAGAATACATTCTTATTATCAATTTTGATAAAGGGGATCACAACTTTTTAAAAAATGCTATAATTTATTTTCCAAAATAGGTAGATATATCTGGCAAAGGTAATTTTCAAACCACTCGTATATACAATTGTGATGATCATAGTTATAAAGGACAATAGTTCATGAATTCCACGCACTATCATTCGAAAATCTAAAATTCACATCTAATGAACGTTAAGAGGCAATAGAAAATACTTTTGACTTATTTTTTAATAAGTACGTAGAAACAATACAACCATATTTATTATATACAACGACGCACTCTTCAGACAATTAATTAATTTCACCTTTACATGTGTCTTTTTAATGTTTATTATATAATAACTGAAATTCAGCAGGTTCTCAAACCTGTCAATATTTTCCTACCCGCTTTAATTCGACATATATTCGACATAAATTCTCTATTTGTTTGGTATTAAAATCCCCTTTTGAATTATAAACTTTAAATTTATTTGCCTTTGAAAATTAATTTTCATTAAAAGGACATAGATACTATTATATACTTTTTCTAATAATATACATTTCAAAATCAATTATATTTGTCATTAAAAAATTTTTTCATTAAAAGGACAAATATAAGACTATATATTCTTTTTGAATAATTTACCTTTCAAAATCCATTATATTTGTCATTAAAATCAATTTACATTAAAAGGACATATATAAGATTATATACTTTTTAAAAATAATTTACCTTTCAAAATCCATTACATTTGTCATTAAAACGAATTTTCATTAAAAGAACATATATAAGATGATATACTTTTTTTAATAATTTAACTTTCAAAATACATTATATTTGTCATTAAAATAAATTTTCATTAAAAGGACATATATCACATAATGGAAAATTTTCATCTCCCAATCTCACATAAGCAATTTCTGGGTAATATTAAAAAGCAAATTCGGTCCACATTGACGAGAGACAACAAGCTGACGTTAATTCACAGACGTGAACATTGCAAACTAGCAAGTCTTCATAGATCCAGATGAGCACTGTCCCTAAGAAAATCCAGATCTCGAAAGCATAAATAAAAGTACTATTTACAAATTCTCTTGAAATACTCGGCCTCTTTGATAAGGCGCATCACTGTCCCTGGCTTGGGATTT
>NC_090744.1:93120140-93122640 GCF_036898095.1 Palaemon carinicauda
GTTAATTCCTTTACTGTTTGTAACCTCACCATCCTTATGAGCTAAGGATGGGAAGGGGTTGAGGGAGAGTAACAGATCTATGCACTGAGTCATCAGTAGCCATTGCCTGGCCCTCCTTGCATCTAGCTTCGATGGACAGGGACTTGGGCGCTCATCATATGTATATATGGTCAGTTTCTAGGGCATTGTCCTGCTTGCTAGGGCAATATCACTGTCCCTTGCCTCTATCAGTCATAAGTGGCCTTTAAACTTTTAAACATGACATTAAGGTTCTGGACACTAATGAAAAACCATCTGGCTATGAGCGGGGCTGTAACTCCTGATCAATAGTTAAAGATGTTTTCACTAGACCATCACTAAAACTATGTATTAACCCGAGTTGAAGATATTTCCACTAGACTACCACTAAAACTAGGTATTAACCCCAACATTCTGGTTTTTTGTTTCATTAACATACGGGATTCACAATTTTTATTGGAGAGTATTTTTTTTTTCTAGAGTCAAGACTGTCCCTTCGTCATGTATCCCACCACGGATTAAGGGGTATCTCGGGAAAGCGAGCGGTAAAACATAACTCATGTACCTCCAGCACCGGAACATACAGTACAACTTTTAAAGTGCCCTGAGGCTTTTTAATCCTAGTTTTCCATGAAATTAAAGAAAATAAATTTAGGTGCGAAAAAAAGACATTTGGCAACTGCTATGTAGAAACGGCATGATGCATATGATTTTCCTCACATGATAACAATAAAGGTTTTCACTTATTTTCTATATAATATCATACTCTATTATCCATATGATGCCACTTACTTAAATCTACATTACTAAGCAAACTTCTCAACGCTATATTTTTCGAGCAGGGGATTATTACCCGTTATTCCTTTCGTTATTTTTATTGTCTGGCCCTTACGTCCATGCACGGGCTCTTGCAATAATGCAGCCCGTAGTTTACTAACTTATTATTCCGATTCTTCAGAGAGGCTTATTTTCAAAGATAATGAATCACGATGCTGATCCTTTTCGAGAGCTAATACACTTGTCACTGGTAATAAACTCATTCTAAATGAGAGCAAAATCAATATCCTTATTTAACAGCTTCATTTAAGGATTTAAACAGACGACTGATTATCAAAGGTTAAAATACCAATTAAGTGGCAGTCTGACAACACAGAAAATTCTCTCTCTCTCTCTCTCTCTCTCTCTCTCTCTCTCTCCTCTCTCTCTCTCTCTCCTCTCTCTCTCTCTCTCTCTCTCTCTCTCTCTCAGGAAACAGCGAGAGTAAAACCGAATAACCTGTACAATGGTCAGACAATTGGAAAAACATTCATAAATATGTGTATATGTATATAAAGTATATCTATATAGCCTATTTTGTATTAACACACACACACACACACATTATATATATATATATATATAAATATATATATCTATATATATATATATATATATATATACACACTATATATACATACATACACACATATATATATACATACATACATATATATATATATATATATATATATATATATATATATATATATGTATTCTATTACAAGGGGGGTGAAGCTGCAACCCCATGCATTATTCCAAAACTTATCAATAACTAGATTTTGCGTCAAAGGAAGCCTAGAACTGTTACCACCAACGGATATATTTCTTGGTAAGAAAAAATCAAATGCAATAATACATTTATAATGGATTGCCTTCGGTCGTTCCACAACATTCAAACACAAATTACCCCATTCATTTAGCTTAGCCAACTAAATAATATTCATATCCAAACAGTTATTTCTTAAGACTCTAATATCCTGGGTCATTGTTTTCATATAATTAAGAAAAAAAAAAAAAAAAAACGCTGGGGAAGCAACATGAAAAAGAAATGCTACTTGTAAATTTAATTAAGATTATTTTTATCCAAAGACAATGGGTGTCTGGAATGTCTATTTCATAGACGTTTCATTTATCCAATCTTCGGAATAAAAGAAGTACTGTTCTTTAATTCCTCATTCTGACTTTTCACTGTTCTATGGCTACATGGTGGTGGAGAGAGAGAGGAGAGAGAGAGAGAGAGAGAGAGAGAGAGGAGAGAGAGAGAGAGAGAGAGTTGAAGGAAAATAATCTTAATAATTACAATATATGAATTGATATCCGGCAAAAACGGCAGTCAAAACGAAATGTAAGAAAACTAATAAACGCAGTTAACAGTAATGCGTCATCACGGTCTTCCCTTCCCTTCCCCTTCTGACGTGCAAAGCTGAACACAAGGAAGAGACTGTAGCAAGGGATATGACCTTTGCACCTGTTTGTGACCTCCAAGCGGCGTTTGTGCCTGATTCATAAACACAAGGTGCCACGTACGACAAACGACCTTTCTGAGAAAACCCAGATAGGAGGCCAGAGGAGCCACATCCTGTAGGTCACTCTCCATCACATGTCAATAGCAAGCGATGCGCTTTTGTTGTAGAGGCACTCCATAAAAAGGCTGCTTCGTTGC
>NC_090744.1:93127640-93152640 GCF_036898095.1 Palaemon carinicauda
GTTCAGCCGACAGCCTGAAGATGTACCCCAAGGTCCTGGCCAAGACCAAGGGGAAGACCCAGGAAGAAGCCCTGGTCTTAGTCCTGGCCTTAGCCCTGGAATCAGCCCAGTACCTGGTCACAGTCCAGTACCTGGTCACAGTCCAGTACCTGGTCACAGTCCAGTACCTGGTCACAGCCCTGTGCCTGGTCACAGCCCTGTGCCTGGTCACAGTCCTAATCTGAGTCAAGGTCTCAGCCCTGGTCTCAGCCCAAGAGTTACAGTCCAGGATGAAACAGGCCAGGAAGCCATGAAAGTAGACACACCACCCTCACCTAAAGAAGCACCTGGAGAGGCAGGGGGTACAAGTCCTCTGCCTGACCCACAACAACAGCAGCAACAACGGTCTCCAGGTGTCATACAGGTCCATAGATCAGGTGAGGGTAGTAGTAGCAGCAGTAGCACAAGTAGCAGCTGTGGCAGTGGTGGCACAGCCAGATCACCCCGTGCAGTCCAAAGCGATGTCTTCAGGTTTGATTCTTTGGATCGCGAAAGGTATCTGTGCAGAGCCATAAGTGAAGAAGATGAAGAAGTATTTTCTCCAGGACCTCCAGCTCATTCACCACATGCACGTGACTCACCAGCTCTTGCCAGGGTTAACTCTGATTCTCCTAAGTTATCTTTCAGTCCACTGAGAATCAAAGATCCAAGTATCGATGAAGAAGATCTTGATTTAGATACTAAACCCCCATCATCAGCATCCTCTCTGGCATCCAGTGAGGCCCCCTCATCTGGTGGAGTCATTCGTGGTATCTTGCCTAAGTTTAGTGTAGTTCATAGTGAATCTGGTGAACCTTTAACACACTACCCACCATGTTCTTGTCACCATTGCACAATGTCAGCACGAGACCCTCACCGCCTTGGGCCATCAGCTGGTTTATCACATTCACCCATTTCACCCCTCACACCAACCTCCCCTCATACACCAATTTCACCTTCTCCTGGTCATAATGTAGAGCACTACTTTCCACCTACTGTCTACCTCCCAGACCTTTATCGGCGACGCTCTCATTCAGATTCTGATCTGCAATTATGGTTTGAACATAAAGGAGCTACTGCAAGTAGTAGCAGTAGCAGCTACAGTGGAGCTGGCCCCTCAGGAGAGCAGCCATCAACTCGAGGGTCTGTTTTACGTCATGGAAGGCCCATCCCTCAACCCCTTTACCTTCCTCGAAAAGGTGGTTCTTTAGAATCCGATATATCATCTCCCCAAGACTCTCCTTTGGATCTCTCTGTGAAAACTACTGGGAGTATGAAAACTGGAAGTACCTCCAGTACAGATAGTTTAGTACTTCCAGGTACAATATCACTCTCTTCTCCTCACTCTCCAATGTTAGCAGCCCCTAAAGACACGCCTCCACCCCCCAGATCACCAGGAGCTCCAGATCACCATCGACCATTATCCCATTATCCATCTGTACCTGTAGTTAAAGGTGATGTTGCTTCTCATAGCACAAAAGACAGTGTAGCACTACGATATCACCTGGAAGTATCTCCTGTAGTTGAAGAAATGCCACCAGGAGCTGATGTGGCATTCGTTTGTCCTGTATGTGGTCAGATGTTCTCCCTCCATGACCGTTTGGCAAAGCACATGGCATCCCGACACAAAAACAAGCAGTTAGACACCACAAGTAAGACATACATGTGTGACATATGTAAACGATCATTTGCACGCTCAGATATGCTAACACGCCACATGAGACTTCATACTGGACACAAACCATACACTTGCCGTGTTTGTGGACAAGTCTTCTCCCGTTCTGATCACCTCTCTACTCATCAGCGAACACATACAGGTGAAAAGCCTTACAAATGTCCCCAATGTCCATATGCAGCATGTCGTCGGGATATGATAACAAGACACATGCGTACACATGCCAGGTATGAATTACACGAGTCTTCATCAATGGAAGAAGGTGGAGAAGTTGCAAGACCAAATTTACCTGTTCGCTCCCTATCAGAAGAACATCCTGCTCCAAGTCCCTTATTAGACTTACCTGGATTGCCATGCTCTCAGCCCCGCACACCTCAAGGGTCTCCATTACCACTTTCACCTGGTCCTCATGCAGTAAGTGCAGGAGCAGCACAAAAACAATCACTGGGACCCCCACCTCTGGGAACAGGACCCCCATTGCAAGGTTTAACAGGAATGGGGGTAGGAGGAACCAACCTAATGGGAAGACTGCAACAGCAGCCACAACGTCCCAGGAAGCAAGAAGAAGATTGAGAGGACTCTCATGACAAGTCTGGTTCATGTTTTTTGCCTCGATGAGGTTTGTCTCTCGCTGGAGGTCGTCCCTCCTTGGCATGGAGGCAGTTGGAGGCTAGAGGCCTGCTTGGTCTTCTGGCGTTATTTGTGTGGCGGAAGCAGCCCGCCGTGCCCACTCTGGCCATGATCAACTCGTCGCCTGGTGCGATTTAGGTATGGTCTGTCCCTGTTGTCTGTCTCTCCGGCTGTTCAATGCAGTACTGCCTGGCTCTGTCCCGTCTCTATGATATACCAATAAAGGGATTTGTTCTTTCCCACATGGAAGTGGCGGGTCAGGGCCAGGCAGCAACGTGTTGATGTCAGCACGTGAGTGTCTCAGTGTCAGTGGTCATGTGTTGTGTCGTGTGTGTGCCGCATGCGGCATCTCGGGCGGCGGGTCTGCCAGAGTTTTTGCCCACTTTAAGGGAGGAAGCATACCCTCCCTACTAGAGCAGCTCTGTTTGAGGTTTTAGAAGGGGCAGTTTTAAGCTGTTGCTCTATACCCCTCCCCACAATCACTTCCCAAGTCTCTTGGTGTGAAGGTGTTTGCTGGCTGTGGTACTTAAGGGCCCTGGTGTGCCTTTAAAGGGGATAGTGACCATTCAGGGGGGAAATTCTATACAGTTAAATGAACGGCACGAGAGGTGTATCACTGTACCTGTTAATTTAATGAGATAGATATATTATATAATTATAAGGTGAAAACCCCAGGCTACCAGGGTACCCAGTGTCACAATTAAGAGTGATCCATAGTAAGGCTCAACAGGCCCTTTTTTGCATTTAAAGTCGTTTGATTCCAGCTGTTGGCTGCAAGTTTTCAAAAAGGCCCTGCTAGTAATCAGTAATGGTTACTAATGGCTCTAAATCCGAGAACTGCAAGTCCTGTGAGTTTAAGCTATAGCTTTGTGTGGAGATACAAATGTACTCGGGTATTAAGTCCTTTGTATTATCAAGCGTTGGTCATGTTAATCTAATGTTTATACATAACACCTTTGTTCCTTTTGTTTTCAAATCTGATGTGGTAAACTCTGCTGATCTGTGGTGACTTCAGCTGTACTGTTGAGATTCAAGCTGTGCTGTAGCAATTTAGGCTTTGTTGTGGTCACTTCAGAATGACTTTGGCAATCTAAGTCAAGCTAAGATGGTCAAAGATATGCTTTAGTGACTCTGACTAGACTAAAATTACATTAGTTATGCATTGGCGACCTATGCTGGGCTTTTATGACCTAAGCTATGCTGTGGTCGACCAAGCTAAGCTCTGGTGACGTCAGTTATGCCATTCTTCTAGTAGTCTTCGAAGTCAGATATTCACCAAGAATATTTTGATGTCCTTAATTTTATTTTTATTTTTTATTTATTTACTTTTTTTTTTTTTTTACAAAATGTATGGCTGTTGGTAGAGGAGTCACAAATACTCATGCAACCTGGACGCTTTGGGCTACAGGCCACTGAACACACACACACTACTGGGACCCAGTAGTACTTTTGAATGGACTCCCACAAAATCACTTCATAAGCACCTTATCCAAATGAGACCTAATGTGATTATGTATTTATTTCAGAAAAAAAAAAAAACTTTTTTCTTGTTTCCTATGAAAACATTGTAGATCTTATGAATTATTTTCACCACACAACTACTGTATATGTAACAAGGCAAAACATTCTGTCTTGACAAAGATAATTTTATTTCGTATATATATATATATTTTAAAATGTTTCTACGTATGTTAAGTTACCAAGTAACAATGGTTTATGTCACACGAAGTAGCTATTGGCTCATATAATTGTTTACCTCTTATGGCTAAAGTCATCTTGAATCTAAACCAGACTTTAATTATATTACTCCTGTTTTAGGATTTTCTTTCCTTTTTTAAGCAAACAAGAAATGTAAATTGTTATGAGATGTTCTAATCAATAGGTTGTAATCCTCCCCTCCCCCCTTAACTCCTTATGTGCCAAACTCATGGCCAGTTTGCTGTCTGCCTACAACAGTGCTTAACGATCATTAGATAGTTCACTATTTAAGGCTTGTTTTTTAATATGTGTTGTGAGATGGGACTGTCGGGCGTGAGCTGGCAGCTTACTCATTACGTGTAATCTCCTTCTCTCACCAGAATCTTCTTTTTTGTATATGGATAAGAAAGCTTTTATAAATATTTCTCCATAATTTTGTAGGTATCTGATTTTTTTAAGCATATTTTTATTGTAAGACTATTTATATTGACTGTATATATATATTTACTATAATTATCATCATCATCTTTATTTTCATTATTATTAATTTCATTATTATTATTGTAATTATTATTGAATTAATTTAACACGCAAACACTCCTGAAAAAAGACACGGACTCTTGTCAGCCATGGAAGACAGTGATGAGAAGTGTTGTTAATTCTCCGGTCGCCTTCACGATTAAATAAGGTTTGTAAAAGGCGACCGGGAGAGCATAAAAAAGAGTTGGTTCTCACTGCCTTCCTTCTTATAATGGTTGGGTTGATCGGGTTACAGAAGAAATAAGTCAAATGTAAATTATTATAATCAATCAAAAATGAATTTTATATATAAAAAAACCAAATGTTGTGATCAAGTGGCAATGAGTTTCATTGACAGTGAAATAAATATATGACTGAAATTCGCGAACTTTGACTTTGATATTATCCATAACCCCATCAACCAAATGTACTCCATATTGTGATAGCTGTTACAACACTGGTCATAACTGCTTATATTGTAAGAATGATTTCCTCTCCTTATGTCATTTCACCTTAATGTGTAATGTTCTTAACGATTTGTTTTCCTTTACTTTATACTATTTTAGTCGACAACACTTCCAATTTTATGTCACAGTGAATATGACACTGAATCATTTGTAGTCACGTACAACAGCTTTATACATTTCACTAAGATTATTTCACAAAACTCGAAATCCTAATCCCCCCTCCCCGGTCCAACGTTAGCCCGGTTATCCTTTAAAAAAAGATAAAAAGTTAAAAAAGAAAACAATGAGATATAAATGCATGACGTCCATTTGCGGGGCCTTGCCATGCAACTGATGCATGCCAAAAAACAATAACATACAAATAGGAAAAATTGAGGATGCGTTCTCTGTTAAGATGGCTTCTTTAAAATATGTGCTTACTCTAGATTGACATTTGAAATGAATGAACAAAAGTAGACTTTGTAAAATAGCAACAAGGGTTATAGCCAAGGCTGACTTGACTGATGAGGTACCGAAGCTATGATACATGTTCAAAAAAGCATTTGTCAATGCAATCACAACTTCACTTTCTTTCCGATGAACGCATTCTCCATTAGTTTGAATCAGCCTAAAAGTAAGCCCACAGAAGAGCAATGACTGCATTTGTGTCTCAGTACAATGTAATAAACAACCTTTAACCGGTGAACAGACGTAGGGATACGATAGATGTTTTCTTTAAGTATACTGTACTTGCCTTTCTTTAAATGTCAGAAAAAAACAAACAAATGAGTAAGACCAAGAGAATGAAAATGTCAATATAGTGGAAGACTGAGGATGAATTCCCTTTAACATGCAAGTCAAAAATTCTTCACAAATTAAATAATTTCTAAACCCTCGGCTCCTCCACCCACCCCAATTTCCTCTATTTTATTTCGTGTATACATAAATGTGTGTAGATATATATATATATATATATATATATATATATATATATATATATATATATATATATATATATATATATATTATACACATATAAATTTGAATGTGTCTGTTTGTTTGTGTATATTCATATGGGCAAATACGTAATCGTGTCTGTACTTATGTGTGTACATAAACGTGAGTGAGTCGTCAAGTATAGCATTGTGATCTAAACTAACTGAAGTATGATGAACCATATTCCTATCTATGATATGCTTGCTAACTGTGATTTGATAACACAACTAGAGAATCACTGAATCTAATTCCTGCTCAAAACGTAGTAGCTTTATTAGAGAGAGAGAGAGAGAGAGAGAGAGAGAGAGAGAGAGAGAGAGAGAGAGAGAGAGAGAGAGAGAGAGAGAGAGAGAGAGAATTTTAAACAAAGGGATGTCATCCAAAGTCCTCTATTTAAGCTCTTCAACCAAATCTTTCCTTTAAACAGATTGGGTCATTCTTCTTGAAGAATGGAGATTGCTAATCGACCGATCAGTCTGATTGATTAATCAACCATTTACCAGAGTGGTATTTTCCATCAGGCGTCGTAACGAATAAGATGTCTAAAAGGGAGAGTTTGCATTACTGCCAAAACTTTGTTCCCTATGGTTTCGTGGAGCAGTTGTGACACTCACCTATGTATATGTACGATTTCACATTGTGATCTCCTTGTAAAGTTTTGCTATAGGTCTCAGCCACAATGCCTACCTTAGAATTAACTGTGGAATAACGTCAATGTCTTTCTTATTAGATGTCAGAGTCGTATTTTTAAGACTGCAAACACGCAAGGGCCCAGTGGTATCTTAAAAGAGCAACCGGTGACCAATTTGCGATATCTGTACAATCTCTCCAACGCAAAGAGGCAGATGTATTCTTTGCCAATTTAGTTATAAAAACTGACAGGCGTTAGCAGGACTTGTCAACAATTAATGGAAAGCAAGTGGAATTCATTATGGATAGAAAATTAAATAATTACATAGTCCCGTCTCGTCCGGAAAGTTAAAACAAGAAAGCGTTTTAACGATGATTCTTATGTCCACGATATCAACTTTTGATGTCATTACAAGACAAATGATCAAGCGTTCTTTTAATGATGATGTCTCGTCAATGAAAGTGATATAGAGAGAAAGAGAGAGCTCCATGAAGTTATTTGCTAACACCGCCCCTCACCCCTTACCCGCTGTGAATACCACCACCCTCTTCATAATTCCATCTCATTAATACCAGAAGTAGCACTGAGCGTCACACGTAATTGATTGAAGCTATTTGGCCTCATCGGAAAAACAAGATACAATTAGAATGAAGAAATAAAAATGAGATCTGTTGTTGAATTAGACATCGATGGGAGGAAGGAGGAGGAGTTTTAACGAATCAGTGCTATTGTGGAAAAAAAAGTCAAAAGACACATACACGAGATAGAAGTGCCTCAATGAAAATTGATTACGGATCAAACAGGGACTTGCAACCAATACGGAGATCTAGATATTGAGCAGGAAAGATTTGATTCTTGATATATTGGTAAAGTAAATTCAATTTCTCGAGATCTTTTTTTAAATTTCCAGGAATATCTGAAACAATAATATACAAGAAGACACTTACAAGAATCTTGACCGAGATGGAAAATTATACATACAATCGTTAGTTATTTTTTCAAATTTAAAATTATGAAGAGCTTTCAAATCTATCATTCAAATATATATATATATATATATATATATATATATATATATATATATATATATATATATATATATATATATATATATATATATATATATAACATAGCATTCAGGACTTAATTCGATTCATGTAAATATTTGAGCAAATATATAAACTATAAACTATATATATATAAATATGCATAAATTACACATAGAAAGGATTTCCGTTGCATTCCCTAACACGCCAAAATTCCTAATTTGAAATGCCTCACGATAGGCCGTCCCACGACTAACCTGACGGGATTTAGTTCATTCAAGTCTCACCAATTAATTATGGCTCCCCGTTCATTCGAAATGATTAGCTTCCCAGAACTTCAATCCAGGTCGCAATTCTAAGTTTGTGTGAATTATTAAAAGGAGGCCAGTCGGCATGGCCGTGATTTGCACCTTACGAAGTCTATTTACAGTCTACTTACAGCTTTTTTTTTTTTTATCACGATTTGTGAAAAGAATAAGAGATGATAAAACTGGTGGTTGCGAATCTATATATTTTCTTCACCACCACCCGGCATTTGTTCTCCAAAGGCTATTTATAGAGGTTTCTAATTTCATAGTTCTCGAAATATGCTTCTTGAGACTGTTGAAGTGTACATTTTTTGCTCTTGAGCGAAACTTTAAAAAAAAAGGCGCTATAAAATAAGGATTTCTACTAGTAAAAAAACAGTTTTTTGGGTGCAAGAGGGATCCCAGGTTGTATAAGACGAGCAAATCTTAAATAGTAACTTTAGTCCAGCGGAAAACCGCTCAAATACAACTGTAGGCAACTCGTCTTGAGTATTAGACAAAAATTCGCTAATTGGCAACGTCGACATGACCTGGCATCTCAGATGGGATAAAACCCCCACCCCTTACCCACCCACCCAAGCCCCCCTCCATTCAAGTAAACCTATTTTTCCAAAAAAAATATAAAAAAAGAAAAAGTAGGAGTAAAATATATATACATAAATATATATACATTTATATATACATATAAAATAAGCAGTGTTAATTCTGCCCACTACAGGGCAATCCCCGTTCCCCGTCTCTTAAGAAAAAGAAATGAAATCACCCCTGGCCCCCCCAACCCAACCCCTAAAAAATAACCACTCCCGCCGCTATCAATTGCTGTAAATGTTGCATTTTTAAGTACTCATCGTACCCCCGCCCCTTTGGATAAATGAACAAAATGATAAAAAAATCCAAGTCCATGCAAAGAGGATTAAGAAATCCCAAAGCTCACCCAAAACGTTTCTCCGGTTTAAATGTATCTGGCGTAAATGTGCGCGTCTCGCCTTGACGTAAAACGTGATGGTAAATAATCTTTGACGTATCTAGACACAGATGAACGTTTGCTAACGTATCTAGACACAGATGAACGTTTTTTAACGTATCTAGACACAGATGAACGTTTGCTAACGTATCTAGACAAAGATGAACCTTTTTTAACGTATCTAGACACAGATGAACGTTTGCTAACGTATCTAGACACAGACGAACGTTTGCTACCGTATCTAGACACAGATGAACGTTTGCTAACGTATCTAGACACAGATGAACGTTTTCTAACGTATCTAGACACAAATGAACGTTTTCTAACGTATCTAGACACAGATGAACGTTTTCTAACGTATCTAGAACACAGATGAACGTTTTTATCTCAATTTTTGTTTCTGATTAAGAAAAGCAATTCGCCATGCGTCAGTGAAAAAAAAAAAAGATGCTTTCAAATTTAGAAAATGGCAAATCTAAGACGAAATGAATTACATCGGATGCTTCAAAGAAAAACGTTGGGTTCAGATTATTACGTTTTGTTTCTGTTGTTTAAAAAAGTATATGTATACACATGTATTTATGTATGTGTCCAATCCTTTTGATTATATATATATATATATATATATATATATATATATATATATATATATATATATATATATATATATATATATATATATATATATATATATATATATATATATATACAGTATATATATGTATATGTATATATTTATATATATATATATATATATATATATATATATATATATATATATATATATATATATATATATGGACACATTCACAAATGCATGTCTACATAAATATAATTACATACTATATACTTTTAATTTCAATCGCGATTAAAGAGCTACAAATCTTCGCGTAAATAATCAGATTCTAAATATTGTTTTTTGAACCAAATACTTTTTTCTGGTTTGTCTATCATTCATCCGGCTCGCTCAGACTTAATTCTCAGCTCATTTATTGAAGTAACTATTGTCGAAAGATATAATGCGATCTTATCATAATGCATATACAGTATGTATATATATATATATATATATATATATATATATATATATATATATATATATATATATATACATATATATATATATATATATATATATATATACATATATATATATATATATATATATATATATATATATATATATATATATATATATATATATATATATAGAAACCAACCATTTATGAAAAATTACATTTATTTTGATCTTTCGAAGGGACCATTTCCCTTCTTCAGAAAAAAAAAAAATTCTAAAGAGGAAGGGGGATGGTCCCTCCGAAAGCTCAAAGAAAATTTAATTTTCCATAAATTGGAGGTTTATTTTATTTATCATATATACACGGAATATTGTGTATTCTAATATATATATATATATATATATATATATATATATATATATATATACATATATATATATATATATATATATATATATATATATATATATATATATATATATATATATATATACTGTATATGTATATAAGCATGTATGAAGATTGGTTTATCTAAACGTCACTAGCACAACCATATACAAAATACAAACACGCAATGAATTTATACGCATACACGTATGATGCACATGCATACACTCCGTATACGCATCCTCAATTAGATAATCCAATTCTCTTTGAAGTGAATCACTATCTTTCGACAACACGTTTTTAATCTTGCTATCGTCACCTTCATCATTGTCATTAGTGAAATAACGGAAAAGAAGCATTTGAGAACATCATCGACTAATCTCCTGAGCCGTTCATCAACAATGATTCTTCGCGAATAGTAATTTTGACTCAACTATGAACTAAAGGATTTAAAATGCGTAGGAGGAGATGATGATCATGATGAACAAAAGAAATACTTAGTATGGGAAGATTGAGCTTACCTTTTTCCTTCAAGGAATTCACGCCTTTATGATAAAATAGTATGTTAACCGGATATAAGTGGTTTTGCAGTAACACAATATAAAAAAAAATGATTACGAGGATTGGAAAAAACGTGGAATTACGTAATAATATTTGTAACGGGAACTTGAAAATTCAAATAATTTTGACTTGGCTTTCTACAACTGGGCTTTCCATGTGATAACTGACGAATTTCTCCAAAAGATTTTGCAAAAGTTTATATGAAATATGAGTGAGTTTGTAAACAACCAAGATGACTCCACCGAATTGGATGGCAAATTTCCGAAAAAGGAGTTACAATATAATACTTATACGATCATACAATTACCAGTAAGATACATAATTGGCAATAGGATATAAAATTGACAAGGGATATAAAATTGGCAATGGGATATAAAAATCGGGAGTAGGATATAAAATTGGCATATCTCTACCATTGATGAAGAAACAGATAAAACTCATAAAACTAAATGTAATAAGAGTACAATCTCAACTCCACTTGGAATGATGTCAGGTTCAATTCCATGCTAAACCGATCCTTAAGGCGATAGGACATAAAACCCATAATCATCCCGCTTCTAAACCAGTACTTTTCTTTGATATTACTGTAAGCTACTGTAAACTCTTGTAAACTCTTAGTAAAAAGCAGCACGAGTGGTTTGTAGAGAAATCAAACTGACGCTTAATCCAAAAAACAACACATTTTTGGTTCATTTTCTAAAATAATTTTGGTAATCCTTGTAAACAACAGAGAAAATAACAACAACAACTATAGTAGTATTAGTAGTGAAATCTGTGTTTTCAGGGCGTCTTTCATTCTTTATTTTAGATATGAAATATAATTTTGTATTTCCTTCAGGAAGGTATAGTATATTTGTTTACATCTACGTGAATGAATGCTTGTTGTCCTTTTTTTCCACCCAAGAATTAAAAGTTGGTTGAATACTCAGTATACAGTATGTTACCAATTTTTTAATAAAAAAAAAATATATCTGTCCGGACCCGGGAAATCTGGGAGCGCCGTAAGTCACCAGGCAACGCAAGACTGAATTGTACAATATTTTTGTGTGAAATGTACGACAGTTATAGTCAAAGAACTTAACCTTGAACCCTCTCTCAAATCCCCCCCCCCCCCTTTTAAATAAAGCGTTGGAACGCCTGATGCACGACGCTGCCATACTTCACGGGGCTCTTTTTTTTATTGGTATGGTATTAATACACGTTGTTCTACCATTATATGGCTGTTTATTACTACCATTTGTACTTATAAATTATTTGTGTGGTGATATTCTCACACCATCATGTTTACAAAACAATTTAAGTACACTTGCATTTACCTTGTAATCTCGGTACTGTGACACCGTGTGGCGTCCGTACAGACAAACGGTTCACCCCCACCCCGAGTGGCCGCCAGGCTTCAGACGTTCACTACTGAAGAGACGTGAAAGGCAGTTTTTCAGGACCACAAATCCAGACAATTCGTCAAATATTCGAAAATGCTATTAGACAGGTGCCTAACACCTACATGTCCGTCAGGCTTTGTAATATATATATATATATATATATATATATATATATATATATCCACAGATAGAGAGAGTTATCATACCAGTGACCATTCAAATGATGTTGAGGGAAGGGGGTTCAATTTAAGTCAACCTAAAATCTACAACGATTAATGTCACTAAGAATATATAAATATAGCATGTGACCTTAGTTCTTTTTATATCGTTCTAGAGAGAAATCATTCACCTATTCACCCCCCCTCACCCCCCACACAACTTGAGAAATAAACTTGAACCTCAAAAACTGCCTCTTCAAGTCCATGTTCTTGCTCAACGTGCGACAATGCTGTCTGGACCATAAATTCGTGAGTGGAATGTTTGTAAACCATGTGCTAAAAATATTGTGTCAGTCCCATAGTGATTGAAAAAAAAAATAATAATAATAATGACTGTCTCCAGATCGTCGTGTAACTGTCAAATGCTGAGTTTGTACTCAATATGAACTTAGGTCAATTGTAGATTCTGAAACAATGTTAATGAAATGTGAACATTTATGTCAAAAACAGCATTGGTCCAAATGGCATTTATTGCTACCAAGTGTTTTCACTGAACACAAATCATAGTCGGAGGCGAACGTGGATCTGGGAAGACCATTGCCTTTACCTATACGCTTTCAGAAGCTACTGTACTGACTTCCTCTTCAGCACCTTGTAACCTAATGTTCAATATCAGCCCACTCGTAAAATACTATTGAAAACATCTAAGATGAAAATTTTCATTCTTGATAATATATAATTATAAAAATATATAAACATAACTAAAAATTTTGCTCCAAAATTAATTCTTGAAAAGAGGAAATTGCTTTTTTTCTGAACTTTTAAGAGGAATAAAGCTTCCCACGTCCATACGTCGCCGGCTAAACCCTGTACTTACTACCCTGTTTCGCGCGTCAAAAAAATTTATCACTACTCTATAGAGCTTCGAATAGTTCCAAATATATTTTGAATAAAACATGGAATTTTTGTCACAACTGTCGTTTTAGTCCTACCTTTAATCCTATTTGCATTACCTGAAAAAATAAGAGAAATGTATTAGATTTTAATGTAAATATAAAATTTTTTAATTTAGTAGCTGTGAGTTAAGACAATGATAAAAACATAAGAGTAAAATATTGTTATTATGCAACTATGGAAGTAGATAATAATTATAAGAAGAAATTAAAACTAATAACAATATCAAGGTAAAGTATTAAAACATGAGAAAGGTATATGTAACAGGAAAACGCTTAAAATTAATTTTCATATGCATTTTGGAAAAAAAAAAAAGCACAAAAAGATTTTGTTACAGAGCATAAATTATATCTAATTCATAAATATGTTCATGAAAGAAGAATTATGGAAATGAAAAAAAATTAGAATATTCATAAAAGAAGGATTATGGAGATGAAAAATACTTAGAATAAATATTCCGAAATATAAGAATCAATATAAACATAAGATACAAAATGTTAATTAAATGTATGGAAAATATGAAAACTAAAATTAAACTTATTAAGAACACTGGAATTCCGGTAACAAAAAACATATAAGAAAAAAAGATAGAAAAGTACTGTATATCTGAAGATTAAAGGTAAATGTGATGAAAAATATGAAAACAAAGTTTATTAAAAACAGAATTCCGGTAACAAAAAAAAAAAAAAAAAACAAGAGTAATATCCTCTGTAGTTCTTTTCATGATGATAATGATGACTGATGAACAGGGTAAAAACTGTTTATTGAAGTATGAATGTTATAAAAAAAAAAAAAAAAAAAAAAAAAAAAGGATTAGATAAGGAATAAATTAATAAAGATGAAAGTATGCATTAGAGAATTAGTGTATATAAAAGAAAAATAAATGAATGAGTACTTAAAGACTTATATATAATCCTTTCAAGAAGAGGGTAAAGAGGCAAACAATTATTGATGATGAGTTTTAAAGAAGTCATTAGGCATCTTTACAGATGGATGTTGGAAAAAAGATTAATTATTAGTAATTAATGATGTGTACTGATGAATGATGGTAAGTATAATTAATTATAAGGCAGCATTATAAAACAAAAAGTTTTAATTTTTTCAGAATGACAAACAGAAAAAAGATAAAATGAAGGAAAAAAATAAATAATTCAAGATGAAAAATAAGATTAGTAAACTTGTGAACGTGTTATTAGGGAAATGTAAAATAGGTACTGAACATAGAGTAACTGATTTAAAAGTAAAATACAATAAAATACTTTCACCAAATACAGAAATACACAATAAAGTCAATATTGGAGCATTTCTGATGATAAAGGCAAGCAGGGATATACAGAAACTCCATACCAAAAAAAAAAAAAAAAAAAAAAAAAATCTTTGGAATTGCTATTGCAGTGATCACTTCAAAAGTCTCTCAGGCTAATGTTAAGCGCATTTATACCACCACATTCCAAAATGTTCATATTATTCCAATTAAAGCTTTGACAACACTTACATTAATAATCTATGTAATATCTAATGCCTGGCTACAATCTAGATGAAAGTCAAGGAGTATTAAAGATACATGAATTCACCACATGACACTATTATTATTTTATTATTATTATTATTACTATCCAAGCTACAACCCTAGTTGGAAAAGCAAGATGCTATAAGCCCAGGGGCTCCAATAGGGAAAAATAGCCCAGTGAGGAAAGGAAATAAGGAAATAAATAAATGAAGAGAACAAATTAACAATAAATCATTCTAAAAAAAGTAACAACGTCAAAACAGATATGTCATCTATAAACTATTAACAACGTCAAAACAAATATGTCATATATAAACTATAAAAAGACTCAAACAGAAATTGTAAAAATATCTATCAATACTATTAATTGACATTTATACAATTTCTAGATTAAAAATATTTATTTCATAGGCCAACGTTTTCGAAGAATGTGAAAAATGAGAATATACCAGCTAAAATAAAAAATACATATCGTTTGCACAGATGTTCCCTGTACTAAGTCCGGAGCGCAAACCGACCAAACACAAAACAAAACTATGAAGGTCTTTGAGAAAGTTACCAGAAATCTATGGAGTTTCAATTATTCATTTCAAGGAGAGAGAGAGAGAGAGAGAGAGAGAGAGAGAGAGAGAGAGAGAGAGAGAGAGAGAGAGAAATATTTTACGAATACAGTCCGGAGGGATAAAGATAGATGCCCTCTTGTTTTGATGGCATATTTGTTTATCGGAGTACTACTACTACTACTACTACTACTACTACTACTACTACTACTACTAATAATAATAATAATAATACGTTTATTTTCATTATACAATGGGTATTAATTACAATACATCAAAATAATAGTTTACAATATAGAAGTACAAAATATAGAAATAAAAGTTTACAATATATTTACAAGCTTTCGTCATTAGTAATTTCTCACAAAGATTAGAAATTGATTGATAAGAATTTTTAAATTCCTCCGGATATATAAGTAATTTTGGTACTACTAGGTAACAAGAAGAAAATACTTAGTTTTTTCTTAAAAAGGACGAGCTTAGCAGTAATTTTTATTGGGATAGGTAATTTATTCTACGGTCTTGGTCCCCTAACATTAAGTAGGCATACTTGACCACTAACGCCATCTTTAAATCTGACCCACACCGGAAAAGAGAGAGAGAGAGAGAGAGAGAGAGAGAGAGAGAGAGAGAGAGAGAGAGAGAGAGAGAGAGAGAGAGAGAGAGAGAGGGGGGGGGGGGCACTATCAACACCTGGCATGAGTGTTTTCAAAAGTAGCTTGAACAAAGGAACTGTTACGAAATCTTCACAAGAGTAATGAGACTTCGAAAGCTTCTAATCACCCCCAAGCAACTGAGAAACTGAAGTAAGTAAAACAAGAAGGTTTTTTTTTAAACTCTGCATGACTCTTTTTTAAAATTCTAGGTGCGATTCTCGACAGCAAATTTACTTTAGAGAAACACATTAGGTCTGTGTCTTTTTCAATTGCACAAAAAAAAAAAAAAAAAGGCTTACTGAGAAAGTCTTTCAAGATTTTCGGTGATCAATCTATTCTGAAAAAGTGTTAATTCTTTCATTCTGCCTTGTTTCGAGTATTGTTCTCCTGTCTGGTCTTCACCTGCCGATTCTCATCTTAATTTGTTGGAAAGGAACTTACGGTCTATTAAATTTCTTATTCATGATCTAGATATTAATCTCTGGAACCGCAGTTCAATTAGTTCGTTATGCATGTTGCATAAAATTTTTCATAATTCTGATCATCCTCTGCATTCAGATCTTCCCGGACAGTTCCCTCCTGTTCGTAATACTAGGCATGAAATTAATTCTAATAGGCCGGCATTCTCCATCATGAGGCTCGATACTACACAGTATTTTAGAAGTTTTATTCCTGATCGGGTAGTTGTATCCGTAGAACTTCGAAAGTTCAAACTTGCAGCAAATGTTTTTATGTTGAACAGGCTGACATAAGACTTTATATAATTTATATATGAAATATTTGTTTTGATGTTGCTACTGTTTTTAAATATTTTATCTTAATTGTTCACTATTTCTCAGATCGCTTATTTATTTCCTCATTTCTCATTTCCTATCCTCCCTGGGCTATTTTCCCCTGCTGGAGCCCTTGGGCTTACAGTATATCATCTTGCTTTTCCAACTAGGGTTGTAGTTTAGTTAATAATAATAATAATAATAATAATAATAATAATAATAATAATAATAATAATAATAATAAACACTGGAACACCCTACAATGAAGAAAACTGTTCATAAAATTCATGCAGGAAATAACCCGAAATACTATACCTTCAGATCTAACTAAAGGTGATTTGATGTAAAAACACTAATGAAATACTGATTCAATCTTTGGTAAATATCAAACCTTACTGTATAAATGTTTTAATGCAAAAACTAATAAGTGGAGAGAGAAAGCCTCCGCTAATAAAAAAGAAGAAAAAAGAGAAAAAAAAAATCTGTCGAACGTATTGGTCTCTGAAGTGTTTTTTCCAAGTTGGACAGAAATGTATTACATTAGTAATGGACTGCTCCGGATTTCCTTCATACAATGTAACTAATCGAACCACCAAATATTTTTATTGCAAGGGGATTAAAGCAGAGATTTACTGCAAGGCCCTAATACAAAGAGGAATCCAACGAAAATAATAAAGGAATTCACAAATAATGTATGTATGTATGTATGTATGTATGTATGTATGTTGACGGTTAATGAGACATGGGAACATGGTTTTTTTTTCACTTTATTATAAAAAATTTTGTGAATACACTTTACACAGCTAGAAACTCTACAGACAAGTACCTTCTTGTTCTAATGACCGCTCGAGTGGTACTGCTTACTCCTCGGGCAAGTAAATGCAATGATGCTCTGTCAATCTGCTGAATTGTTAGATTTTGTGGATATCTCCACTGTGATGGAAATATATTCTCACTAATAGGCTTACAACACGTCACCTATCAGACTTACAACACATAACCTATAACAGAGTTCAGTGATTGCGCACAACAATTTATGATAGTAATTAATCTCGCTGTATGAAACACATACTTCTACATAATTTTCATATAAGGATTAGGACATGGATGTATGTATGTATGTATGTATGTATGTATGTATGTATGTATTATTATTATTATTATTATTATTACTTGTTAAGCTATAACCCTAGTTGGAAAACCAAGATGCTATAAGCTCAAGAACTCCAACAGAAAAAATAGCCCAGTGAGGAAAGGAAATAAGGAAATAAACTACAAGAGAAGTTATCAACAATCAAAATAAAATATTTCAAGAATAGTAACATCATCAGAATAAATCTTTCATATAATAACCATAAAAAAATTCAGAGAAACATAAGGAAAAAATGAAGATAGAACAGTGTGCCAAAGTGTATCCTCAACCAAGAGCAACAAAATATCTTCGACGTTTCGAATCTCTGCTATCTGTCACTTTACATAAAATAAGACAGGGCAAGAAATAACAGAACTAAGCACAAGGGGAAAAAATCAACCGAAGATGAGGAGTGATAAAATAAAGTAGCAAAAACTGTGCAAGTACGAACTAACGGTTACATATTGAAGGGCTAACATCTGAAGCGCCAATATCAGTCAAGCTGTTTGTTGAGATGCCTACAATTTCAGGTAAAGCGGGGTTTACACGGGCGAGCAGCTCGTCGAGCCTGGCTCGACAACCCTGTGTTTGAATTGATGTTCGAGCGTGTAAACGGCCTACTTGGACGAGCGCGCTCGTCGAGCGGCTCGATGAAAGTCAGGCTCATCTTGACTTTTGTGGGCGGAGCTACATTGTTTGACGAGCGGTGTGAACGTGTGAACGGGTGTCGAGCATCGAACTTCAGTTGTTATTCAAACCTGCTAGAGGAAACATCATCAAAGAAATGCATAATTGCTGCCATTAATGAAAGTAAGAATGAGAAGGAAGTCGTACTTGATTTCATACATGCATATCGAGCTCATCCAGCTTTATGGAAAGTTAAATCAAAAGACTATGCCAATAAAGTAGCCAGAAACAAAGGAATAGCGGACACTCAGTCTTTCATGTGGAGTTATGGCCTTCCTCATAGTAATGAAAGGGCTGACACGATTCGGTAGATCAATGTACGTGTCTTCATTCATACGCAAATAATTGCGCCAGTCATCAGGCTCTAATTTTAAAGCAACAAGCAAGTTGGTATATGAAAATTTCTCTTTTGATCTTTTTTTTTTCCTTCTTAGTGCCACTGCTAAAGCAATGGCTATCAAATGATCCTGGTCGAGAGACATGTTGACGTTGTTTTAGCACGAGGCACACTGAGGCTCGATGTACTGTCTGAAAGCTCTTCGAGCCGTTCTGCAAGTAGGTTCGACAACCGGGCTCGACGAGCTGCTCGGCCGTGTAAACCCCGCTTAAGATGCTGATTGAACGTGATTTTTTCCAATGTCAAATTAAACTGTCAGTTGAACGTCCTCCAAAAGTCAAGTTACTGTGTCGTTTGAACGAGCTTCCATATTCAGTCAAATTATCTGTATGATGATTCACAATTTAGTCAAAATTCAGATAAAATTCAAGTGAACGTCCTTCTAAATTTAGAAAAGTAGGCGGCTGAACGTGCTAGTAAAATTTATTAAGAAACTGGTTGAACGTGTTTCGAAATTTAGAGAAGGGGCTGAACATACTTCCAAAATATCTATTGTATATGGAAGCTAGTTAAACGTGCTTCCAAATTCAGTCAAATCATCTCTATGATGATTCAAAATATAGACAAAATTCAGATAAACTTCAAGTGAACGTGCTTCTAAATTCAGAAGAGCATGCAGCTGAACGTGTTACCAAAATCTATTTAGCAGCTGGTTGAACGCGTTTTTAAACTCACCAAACCAGGTGGCTGAACGTACAATGAAAACCTATCAAGCAGTTAGTTGAACGTACTTTGAAATTCAGCGAAGTAGCGGCTGAACTTGCTTCCAATATCTACTATATATGGCAACTAGTTAAACATGCTTTCAAATTCAGCCAACCAGGCAGCTGAACGTGCTCCCAAAATTTAAAAACCAGGTGCCTGAACGCACTGATTCTAGATTATCCAGCAAGCGACTGAATCTTCTTCCAAATTCACCAAAACTAACGGCCCTTGCTTCTAAATTTAGAAAAGAGGACTCAATCCACCAGCCCTAACATCCATCCCAAGAGAGCCACATAGATCCCAACCAGGTGTTTTCCCCAGAATACCAACTAACAAATGCATAAATTATGATAATTTTTATTTTTACCGTCAGTCTGATAAGCGACGCAGATGTTCCTTTATTCGGTTCTCATACCTGGCGTAGTTATAACCACAATAATGATACCGAAAAGATAAAGTAAGGTACACAACAATACCTTTATATTGTCTTAATATCGGCGACAGTGTCAGTGATAGTACCTCAATCCTCGGTAGCTAAATTAGCTACAATAGCAATTTGTAAATAATTGCACTTGTTCAGTACTTTACATTAGTATTTCAAGTAATGATACTCAAGATAACAGAATGGGTAATATGCCATTTTCCCAAATAAATACTCACATTTATTAGAGCTTATTTTATCATATAGGGAAGACATTAGATCCATACAAAATAATTAGGAAGAGCAACATAAAGTAGAAAAAAAAAAGTTTATCACCACCAACAATGCATTCTAATGTACCCTTTTAGTTCACCTGATCACTTACACTGCACTTTCTTTAAATAGCCCCCAAAAAAAAAAAAAAAAAAAAAACCAGTTTGACAAACAGATAATAAATCAGTCCTAATTTTCGTAGATTCTAATCAAAATGGGTCAGGGATGGAACTTACATTTTCATTGCCTCTTATTTACAACTCCTTTCGAAACACGAAATACCACGGGGTATGAATATTGCATGGCGGCGTCATCTACAGTATATCCAGCACCATAAAGCCTTCACACCTCGTTGCCCTTCAACAAAATTCCGCCATTTTAATATTTCCTTCATATGAAGAAAAATTTTCGGTGTTCAAGATGAAATCGAAACTATTAGAAAGTGCAATCAGACTTCAGACTTCAGACCTCCGCCAATGAAAATAGTCAACTGGTTGCCCAGGAGCTTAATAATTATCCGTTATCAAAATTTGCTGAAAATCAGACAAGACGTTTGGACGTAATCCTGCTAACAGATAAATAAATAAATAAAACGCAGGTCCTTTTATAACCTTGGCGAAGGTAATAATTACATGATTAACTAGAAAAGCACCAAGAGTGCAGACCTCCATCATGGCAGCTTATTTCTCGAAAACTGCTTGTCTTTCCCAGAATCAATTTAGACCGTTAGCGTATTTGAAGTCTGTGTGACAACCATGTACGAACTTGGGGTTAAGTGTAGAGTTGATTCGGTCGACCTTTGGCTCGACTTTGACCTTGACCTTTGACCTAGGACTTTCAAAATTGAATCACTTCCATGTCTCAACATAATAATTAATCCCTGAAAGTTTCACCGCCCTATGAGTAAAATTGTGGCCAGGAAGTTTCACAAACAAACATACAGGCAAACGGACAGACTAACAGGGGCGAAAACATAACCTACTCCCAACTTCGTTGACGGAGGTAATATATTGCTGTTGTTTTTCCAAATCAAGTTAGCCGATGTAATGAACTACTTATGTCTGTACTTTCACAAGGAAATGAAACATGTAGTATTAAGGCCGATTCACACGACCCGTTTCCTTTCCGACAGGCTAGGTGGTGGCTAACCGCCGTCGAAATGTTGTACATTCACACGAGGCGTTCCGTATCCGTTTACCAGCGCGCGGTTTTCATTGTTTACTTAGACTCTGTCACGTGAGGACCGAGTAAATTACGATAATTTTGACACTAAGATGTTGGTTGATAACTGTGTTGACAAAATAAGTTATGCAACTTCAAAATGCTTTATGCACCATGCCAAGAATATTAAAATTGCGATAAATTACCTGTTTTATTTAATGCCTCTCCTGTCATTTTTCATATCTTTTATTTATGTAAATTATTTCTATACATCTTGTTTTCCATGTCAAACATCTCCTCATACCCTTGAAAAAGTTCAATTAACCTCTAATACATGGTGTCAGCAACAAACTAACTAATTTCTATGACTATACTATGAGGAAAAGTCGGGGTTGTAGGCCACGAAACGAACGGGTACGATACAGGTCCTCGTTCACACAAAACATCATCCACCCGTTGGTTGGGACGGGTGGCTAACGTCCGTCAAACCGGTCGGGGTTTCTTGGGAAGAAAGCCGAGCCGCCTCGGAAGGGCGACGTCCGAGGGCCGCCGTCTGCCTAACGGGTCGTGTGAACAGTTGCATTTGAATACACGTAAGAAACCTAGACGCCGCTTAACCGACGGCGAGCCTGTCGGAAAGAAAACGGGTCGTGTGAATCGGCCTTTACACTTGGCCTATTTAATAAGACAACCACTTACCTTGCCATTATAAATTTCCATATGAAAAGTAAATCCGTTCTGTATTAAACAGGTAAAAAAAAAATGCACGGAAGGATTCGTAATCATGCTTGCAAATATCAAAGGTAAACCTTAATCAAGGATTAGAACTCCAAAAGGTCATTTGAATTGAAGTTAATCTGCGAAAAAGTAAGATACATTTTGCATAGTACGGCGGGTCAGTCTTGGACCCCCCCCCCCCCCCCCCCCCACGTGAGATTGACCTTGTCGAAAATCGGATATTTCAACCTTTTCAAAAACCGAACCTCGTTTTCTCCAGATAAACACTTTTTGGTGTTTTGTTATTAGGTTAAGATCTAACTTTCAAGAAAAGCGGAATTGTTCGGAAGAGAAATATAGACGCTATAGTCAAATATACATAAATGGCTTTCTGGAAAAATGAAAAAAAAACAACAGATATTACTAACATCTGGGTAGGCGGTGCAGAAGACTGTTGTTGATTAACTTTTTCATTGACATAAGAAAGTCTACATAGTTCCATGTGTAAAAAAAAATTCACGCACCCCCCTATTTTGTTATAGTTCAAATTTGGAAGAGTGCCATTATTGTTAAGATATTTTCAATACATTCACTAACTATTGAAAAACTACAATAAATATGCTTTTGTTTTGTAGAAGTAGTTCATCCTCTCCTGTAGATATCCCATTTTTAATCACTATTATTATATTTACCACGTTACAATGACTTATTTCCTTCTACATGCTAAAGAAGTTGACGATTTTTATGAGTATTATGGGTTTATATAAAACTGATTGTACTTGGATAATGGGAGATGAATAATTGATTAAACTTTCCACTTTCCTTCCCCTAAAGAAGATAAAGATTGCCCATGGCATGGTCTTGTGCTACCTACATTGGGTTGAAATAAGGCCATGTGCCAACATAGAAAACGAGCAGCACTGTAGGGAGTTTTGTGACCCACAGCAAACTACTGCATAAGGCCGAGCACGTCCTTCTATGGACCACAAATCATAGCTGCTAACTATAAGCAACTCATTAAGCGGTAATTTGGATGCAGGTAGCACCAGTACAAGCGTCCCTGGGTTCCTAATAGTTTTGAGAACAGAAGATTTAATAATGGAAGCAATCATTTAATAAATTAATCATTCTCTCCCTAATACTGGATCTCTTCTGCAACTACCAATTAACTCATGGAGTTGTGGGGGAAAGTTTAGACGTTTAGAAAATTGTAAATCTTTTAACGGAGAGAGAGAGAGAGAGAGAGAGAGAGAGAGAGAGAGAGAGAGAGAGAGAGAGAGAGAGAGAGAGTCTCCCATGTGTACCAGCATTCCTTCTTCAGTAATTTCTCTACTGAAGAAGGAATGCTGGTACACATGGGAGACTCTCTCTCTCTCTCTCTCTCTCTCTCTCTCTCTCTCTCTCTCTCTCTCTCTCCTCTCTCTCTCTCTCTCTCTCTCAAAGAACAATTATTCATTATACTATGAATAGAGAGTGATTTGCTAGTGTTCTAAATTTGGGCTTTTTCTAACTGACATGAGTTACTGGTATACTTAAATCCTACAGGAACCTAAAGGTTAGCCAAAGATGGTAAAAAAAGCGACTAACATATTTACAGCATATGGGTCGCTTCCTTTTGTCGATTACTTTACTTCTATTTAGTCTTCCACATTCTACTCTTAAACATTCAACATTCACCGTCTCTACTCCAAACATTTCTATTTTAACGTTTTCAATTCCACTGATTTGCTTATCCAACTTTTGGTCAAGTGTTCTAAAGATTAAAATAAATGTTACTTAAAATATTTTCAAACAGATGAGAGTAATTAACAACGGCATTATGTAAATTGGAGGCGTTAATTAACTTGAAATCGTCAGTATAAGGACAATCCAACATTGCATGATAATGGAGTAGATAACTTCAAAATCATTAGGGTAAAAGGGCAAATGGTGATACAAGCATGAAATTTCGCACAACGATTCTTCTTAGCCTTCTGTGTCATCGTCAACCTCAGGTCAAACAAAATTTTGCCATTTTCCAAGATGGCCAGCAGATTTTCAAAATGGCTTTTTGTAGATTTCTCAATATTGAAATTCAATTGGTTAATCACGTGTCGAAAACCTCAGTAACTCCTTAATCAGCCACTATTTGAAACTGCCAAGCAATTCCAATGGGAATGGCCATTGCAGGACAGTGATATGGTTATCATCTTTTGAGGGCTTCAGAAATGGCAGCATTCAAAATACTGCGTAATCTCTTGAAATACAGTGATTCGACTGGTGCTCTTGCAGAAGCAGAAATAGTTACTATCGGAACAACAAATTCGTTTACCTCTGCTTCGTATGTGAAGAAGACATGTTTAGGCCACCTGGTGACAGCTTGTAGTTTATATCAGCAGGGCATAGCTACCTATATGGCATATATCCAGGAGGCAGAAGAAGAACGTGAGCTAAGTTGTGAAAGCTGGAAAAAGAGTGTGTCTCCACAATTCTTGTTTTGGAATCTCGAGCTTCAGCTAGAATTTCTAGGGTTCATTTTAATCAGGTCTTACTAGTGAACCTAATCTCAATTGTACCAAGATGTACTGCAGGAACTAATTCTTTTCTTCTTTGCCCGGAACCATGTACATTATGCCA
>NC_090744.1:93160140-93162640 GCF_036898095.1 Palaemon carinicauda
AAAAGATCAAAGTGAAATAAGGTAATGGGAAAATAAAATCGGAATTATAAAATAAAGGATAGAAAAAAAAGCTATTTCGAAATCTTTTTAAAAACAGTCGTCTGGACATTAGATTCTTATTTGCTTCTATATCTATCTCTCCAAGAAACGATTCTTCAACGTTTTTCCTTACTTTCGATAATATTAAACTGAATACTTTTGGATAAATTCCATCTAGTAATTTGAATCCACTAACGCAGCTTAACAGAATCATCATACCATGAACTTCATGTCATTGAAAAAAAAAAAAAAAAAAAAAATCTAAACCATATACCTTTTCTCAAAGTTTAAAAAATCCACGAAATAATTTCTGATTTACACATTATTATTTAAAGACCACTCATGAATGGCAAAGGCAAAGGACAGTGACATTTCCCTATCAAACAGGACAATGCCCTAGAGACTGACCATATATGCATATGATCGCCAAAGCCCCGTCTCCACCCAACCTAGGATCAAGGAGGGCCAGGCAATGGCTGCTGATGACTCACCTTATGGACATATAGGCTCCCTCCAAACCCCCATTCTTAGCTCACAAGGATGGTGACTCTGCAGCGACCAAAGAAACTAACGAGTTTGAGCGGGATTCGAACCCCAGTCTGGCGTTCACCAGTCACGACGTTACCACATCGGCCACCACAACCCTATTTTAGTAAGGTAATCATGGAACGGTAATTTGCAACATTCAAACCGGATGATGAATGCCATAAACCTTTTCCACAATTTTGATACCTATAGAAGTATTATATGATGACAGCAGTACGACTCCGGTTTAAGGAAAAAACACGGCTTCTATTTGTACACCAATACTGGCGAATTCATGCAAAATATGATGGAAAATGCTAAAAGGCGATATAATTTCGTCTCGTGTTACGTGAAATACTTTTAAACCCTTATGAAAATAAGTGACTGCAGCTATTTCACAGAGATAAATGGAGGAAGGAATCCTGGACACGCATTATGATAAAACGAGACACCTTAGGTCTTGACCTAGGGTCCCATCCGAAAACAAAATTGTAATTCTTGAATACAAGTTTTCAACTTTGTACATTTACCAAATTTTGCGAAGAGTAATAAGAAAGCATTATTGCTGCACTCGCCTGACCTAGAAGTACTTACCAAGTAAAAATGGCAACAACAGTTAAAAATTTATTTGAGAAAACGTATATCTGGTGTATCCATACAAACCAAAAGTATCTACTGTATTCACAGAAGAAAGACTAATATAAAAGCATTCACATCGCATCAAACCTTCTACTGTAGATTAAAAAAAATCATGTAACAAAAAGAAATGCATCCGACCAATCGACTTCCCAGGCACGCACAGAGCAAAATGGTTTTCACATTGATTTAAATGAACATTATAACAATTAAGTCTATTAAATGCGCAAGTACAATTGGCCACAATACATCAAGGAATATATCATCTCGCCTCTAATCACCTGACAGCAAACAACAGCAACTAATTCAACGTCAGCCATCGGCAATTCTTCGGCCAAAGCACTCGCCGGATGTTGCAAAGGAGGAGGAACCATCGCAATGAAAATTGGGTACAAAAATTGCATTTATGTCTTGTTATTGAAGATTTAATAATATTAAAGGCTACATCATATTCCTTGGAAAGAAACTATCCGTGATTCCATTCGTGCTTTCATGAATATGCTCAAGTCTACGTAAGTAATTGCAAGCAGATCATTACTTAGAGACAGCATTGCTGTATTATTGTTAGAAATTCTCTCTCTCTCTCTCTCTCTCTCTCTCTCTCTCTCTCTCTCTCTCTCTCTCTCTCTCTCTCTCTCTCATACGCAATGATTTACGGGGAAGTAAGATGAGGATTATTCCCTTCCATTAAAAGCGAAATATTGTCAATAAATAAAGTATAGACTGTCTGTGTCTCCTCCCAGACCCTCTTTCTATCTAACAAAATAAAAACCTTGGTAATAGCCACAAACAATATTAATAGGGATTTAAAGTTATGAGCCCACTCTGGAATTGCATAAATCACTTAACATAATCTGCAAATGCCATCTCAACCATCAATTACAGAATAGAACAAGCAACTAAAGTACTTCTAAACTCCAAAACACTTTGGGATGTAAAAACGTATGTTCCAATATGTTTATCTCTCTCTCTCTCTCTCTCTCTCTCTCCTCTCTCTCTCTCTCTCTCTCTCTCTCTCTCTCTCTCTCTCTCTCTCTCTCTCTCTCTCTCTCTCTCTCAACCATATAGAAATATGCATATGCACATTTCCTTACTTCAACTGGGGGAGGTAAATGAATCTCATGTATAATAGCGTACGCGACCCGTCAAAAATGAGCTAATTATTTAAATAAATATGAACACACGCCTACGTAACCCCTCTCACAAAGGTAGACAACTCCCTTTCCCCTATCCGAGGGACGAGGAGAGCTCAACGTGACCAGAAATATATATATATATATATATATATATATATATATAT
>NC_090744.1:93167640-93180140 GCF_036898095.1 Palaemon carinicauda
TCGTAGAATAATTTAATGAGTAAAAGAAAAAAAAAAAAAAAGAGAAGTAAGTGTGTTTAATTTTAGTTGATGGATTATACTGTATTAAGAATATTTAGAACTTGAATATAAATACAAAACTTGTGGACATTAAAATTTATAGTTGAAACACTGCATCCGAAACAGAACCAAACGCCATGCGGTCTGCAGTATTGCGAATCAATGTACGCAGCAAAATACGATCGCTATCTTGGTCCGACGATACGGATCGCAAAATATGCAACTTGCAAGTTCCACTACGTGTTATCATTACCCCTCGAGAGTGACTGTCGGACGTTCCCGCTAGCTCCACCCACGAAGTCTCTACACAGGAGCGGACCCACCCAAACCATGTTGCCTTAATGCAAGAACAGATATCTTCAGGTATCAGCAGTGGCCACGATAATGGAAGATTGGCCATGGAAGAGAAGGAAAGGGGGGAGAGACATGCTAAAGAATAATAAAATAATAAGAATGAAACAGGAAGAAGGACGGTATAAGAGGAAGGGAAAGGTAATAGAAAGATAATCACAATGAAACCAGTAAATAACATAAGGAAGGGAGAAAATGAAAATCAGAGGGAAGACGACAAGGAAGAAAATGGAAAAAGTAAATGAATAACGGAAAAATAAATAACATCACATTGAATGGATAATACCAAGAAGGAAGAAACGAAAAGCAAAGGGAAGCAAACAAGGAAAAAAGGAGAGATGTAAATGAATAACGGAAAAATAAATAACATTAAATTAAATGGATAAGATCCAGAAGGTAGAAAATGAAAAGCAAAGAGAAGACGAGGAAGAAATGGAAAAGGTAAAATAATTACGACTTAGAAGACCACAATATGTAAAAAGAAATTGAATTGAAATGTTGAACAAATATGATGGGAAGTGAGAAGAAAAATGAGGATACACAATTACAGTTTACCGTAAGAAACAAAGCAATGGGTAGAAAACAAAAAAGCTATCAAAATTAATTGAAGCAGAAAAAAATTAAATGAAAACAACGAAAAGGTTAGATAGAGGAAAAGAATATATATATATATATATATATATATATATATATATATATATATATATATATATATATATATATATATATATATATATATACACACACACACACACACACACACACATATATATATATATATATATATAACTAAAAGAATGTTTGGAAGATTGAAAGACGTGCACGTGTTTAGGGGTATGGCTAACGGTATGCCTGATCATTTTTTGGAGGAAGGAAAATTAGTTAGAGCAAAAGAGTGGGGGAATAGAGTAGGTGGATGTAATAGGGAGCTAGTGAGGGTTGAAGAGATGATTAAACCGGGGGTAAATAGTAAATATCAAGAAAGGTTGAAAATAGCATATGACGAAGTGAAAGTAAAGAGAAACTGGTAATTTAGAGGAGTGGAAGTTAGTAAAAGAAAATTTTGTTGGGATTGCAAGTGATGTGTGTGGCAAGAAGTTTGTTGGAGGCAGCATGAGGAAGGGCAGTGAATGGTGGAATGAAGGAGTGAATGGTGGAATGAAGGAGTAAATGGTGGAATGAAGGAGTGAAGGTAAAATGGAAGAGAAAACGAGGGCTTTTGAAGAATGGCTGCAGAGTAATAGTGTAGAGAAGTATGAAAAATATAGAGAGAAAAATGTGGAAGTAAAGTGCAAGGTAAGTGAGGCAAAGAGGGCGACTGACCTGAGGTGGGGTCAGGGATTGGGTCGTTCATATGAAGAGAATAAGAAGTTTTGGAAAGAAGTGAAGAGAGTAAGGAAGGCTGGCTCAAGAATTGAAGAGACAGTGAAAGATGGAAATGGAAGGTTGTTAAAAGGAGAGGAGGCAAGGAAAAGGTGGGCGGAATATTTTGAAAGTTTACTCAATGTTGAGGATAATAAGGAGGCAGATATAATTGCTGTTCCAGGTGTTGAGGTGCCGGTGATGGGAGATGTGAATGACAGAGAGATTACAAGAGAGGAAGAGAGGAGAGCACTAGATGAAACGAGAGTAGGAAAAGCATCTGGTATGGATGGTGTGAGAGCTGAAATGTTGAAGGAAGGGGGTGTGACTGTACTTGAATGGTTGGTGAGATTGTTTAATGTGTGTTTTGTGTTGTCAATGGTACCAGTAGATTGGGTTTGTGCACCTATTGTACCACTATATAAGGGTAAGAGAAATGTGCATAAGTGTTGTAATTCAAGGGGTATTAGTTTGTTGAGTGTAGTTGGAAAAGTGTATGGTAGAGTACTGATTAATAGGATTAAGGATAAAACAGAGAATACAATCTTAGAAGTACAGGGTGGTTTTAGAAGAGGTGTGGTTGTATGAATCAGATTTTTACAGTTAGGCAGATATGCAAGAAATATTTAGCAAAAGGTAAAGAGGTGTATGTTGCGTTTATGGATCTGGAGAAAGCGTATGATAGAGTTAATAGGGAAGCAACGTGGAATGTGATGAGGTTATATGGAGTTGGTGGAAGGTTGTTGCAAGCAGTGAAAAGTTTCAACAAAGGTAGTAAAGCATGTGTTAGGATAGGAAATGAAGAGAGCGATTGGTTTCCGGTGAGAGTGGGGCTGAGATAGGGATGTGTGATGTAGCCGTGGTTGTTTAACTTTTATGTTGATGGAGTGGTGAGAGAGGTGAATGCTCGAGTGCTTGGACGAGGATTGAAACTGGTAGGCGAGAATGACCATGAATGGGAGGTAAATCAGTTGTTATTTGCGGATGATACTATATTGGTTGCAGACGCGGAAGAGAAGCTTGGCCGATTAGTGACAGAATTTGGAAGGGTGTGTGAGAGAAGGAAGTTGAGAGTTAATGTAGGTAAGAGTAAGGTTATGAGATGTACGAGAAGGGAAGGTGGTGCGAGGTTGAAGGTCATGTTGAATGGAGAGTTACTTGAGGAGGTGGATCAGTTTAAGTACTTGGGATCTGTTGTTGCAGCAAATGGTGGAGTGGAAGCAGATGTACGTCAAGAGTGAATGAAGGATGCAAAGTGTTGGGGGCAGTTAAGTGAGTAGTAAATAATAGAGGGTTGGCCATGAATATAAAGAGAGTTCTGTATGAGAAAGTGATTGTACCAACTGTGATGTATGGATCGGAGTTTTGGGGGAATGAAAGTGACGGAGAGACAGAAATTGAATGTGTTTGAGATGAAGTGTCTAAGGAGTATGGCTGGTGTATCTCGAGTAGATAGGAATAGTAACGAAATAGTGAGGGTGAGAACGGGAGTAAGAAATGAGTTAGCAGCTAGAGTGGATATGAATGTGTTGAGGTGGTTTGGCCATGTTGAGAAAATGGAAAATGGCTGTCTGCTAAAGGAGATGATTGCAAGAGTTGATGGGAGAAGTACAAGAGGAAGGCCAAGGTTTGGGTCGATGGATGGAGTGAAGAAAGCTCTGAGTGATAGGAGGATAGATGTGAGAGAGGCACGAGAGCGTGCTAGAAATAGGAATGAATGGCGAGCGAATGTGAGGCAGTTCTGGTAGGCCCTGCTGCTTCCTCCGGTGCCTTAGATGACCGCGGAGGTAGCAGCAGTGGTGGATAATGGGGGAGGGTGGGCTGTGGCACCCTAGCAGTACCAGCCGAACTCGGATGAGTCCCTTGTCAGCCTGGGAGGAACGTATAAAGGAGAGGTCCCCTTTTTTTGTTTCATTTGTTTGATGTCAGCCACCCCCAAAAATTGGGGGAAGTGCCTTGGTATATGTATATATATATGTATATATATATATATATATATATATATATATATATATATATATATATATATATATATATATACATATATATATGTATATATATATATATGTATATATATATATATATATATATAAACACACACACATACATATATATATATATATATATATATATATATATATATATATATATATATATACATATATATATATATATATATATATATATATTAAATATGGAAAACAAATTACCATAAGAAAAAAAGAGAGAATTAGCTAAAAGAGAGAAAAACTATAATAAGCAAAAAAGGAAAAAAAGCATTGAAGGAATGAGAAATAGAAGTGAACAGCTTCATGCTTCATAACTAAAATAAAGATAAGGAAGGAAAAATAAATCAAAGTTTTATCATTACGATACACTGGAAGATGAAGTCGGATAAAGAAACTATACATCTACAAAGCCAGAAGAGAGATGGAAAAACAAATGAGGTTGCATTAATTCGAATCAGGAAGAATACAAAGCTACCATACTATGCTGAAAGGGGGAAATAAAAAAAAAATATATATTATTGTTGTAATCCTGAAAGGAAACGAAATAAAACCATTAGTGTCAAAAAAAAAAAAAAAAGTTTAATAGAATTCTAGTGCACACCGAGTTGGATGGTGGGGGTCTTATTTTGAACCCCATCAAAAACCTGAATTGACGCTTCATGATCGCAAAAAGGTTGACAAAGTCTCTTATGAGCATGAGCAGACGAACTACTACTACTACTACTACTACTACTACATTATTAGCTATGCTACAGCCCTAGCTGGAAAAAAACAGGATACTATAAGACCAAGGGCTCCAACAGGGAAAAATAGGCCAGTGAGGAAAGGTAATAAGAAAATAAACTGCAAGAGAAGTGATGAAAAATTAAAATAAAATATTTTAAGAACAGTAACAACATTAAAATACATATTTCACATATATACTATAATAAGATATTCATGTTAACTGCTCCACAATAAAAACATTCGCTGAAAGTTTTAACTTTTTAATGTTAAATAAGACTTTAATCACTCATACATGACGTCAATCCAATAGTCACCCCATGTTTAATCTTATAAATAAATCAACGACGTTTTGGTATAAGTTTGGAAATATTTCTCTGGAATTTCAATATTAAGTGGGAACTAAAGATTATAACACACACACACACACACACACATACACACACACATTTATATATATATATGAGAGAGAGAAGAGAGAGAGAGAGAGAGAGAGAGAGAGAGAGAGAGAGAGAGAGAGAGAGAGAGAGAGAGAGAGAGAGAGAGTGTGTGTGTGTGTGTGTGTGTTACTGCCGATTTTTTAGTTTTTCTTAACAACACACTAGAAGATTTTACAATATGACAAAAACTTTCAACATAACTCGAATGCCACGAATAGATTATCAAAGCATTGTCTAAGTCCGTAGGGAATAAAAACAACGGGAAGAGGAGAAGGATCATTATGACAGTTATTGATAGTGTGACGAAGCAGGGAGAAGGGTTGTGAACTCAAAGGCAGGATGCGATCGACTGAGTTGTTTATTAAGGAACACTCTTCTTTATATACAAAACCTCAAGGCAACAGGACATAACATGTTCGAGAGACAGACAATGTTCAGAGCAAAACAGCAGACATGAATTTTCATGTTCGTTTGAGTGCGAGGGAAGAGCGAAGATACAAGCATATTATATACAAAAGGAATTATGTACAATTGTGTGACACACGGTTGGTACATGGCTCCCCCTCTAAAAATGACATACTAAACATGTTAAATAGGTGCCCTGAATCTGGAGAGGTAGTAGTAAAAACTGCGCCGATTAGCGACAGTGAGTGGCTGTAGAAGTTGTTGGTTTGGGTGCGAGCGAGTGGTGGATGATGGGTGGCTGTGTTGCCGCTCCGGCTCGTCACGGGGTAGGCGAGTGTGTCCTACGGCATTCATAGGCGTTTGTGTCCTACGGCATTCATAGGCGTGTGTCCTACGGCATTCATAGGCGTGTCCTACGGCATTCATAGGCGTGTATGTCCTACGGCATTCATAGGCGTGTATCATGTCCTACGGCATTCATAAGCCTACGGCGTTCATAGGCGTGTATGTCCTACGGCATTCATAGGCGTGTATGTCCTACAGCATTCACGTCAGCTTCGGTTGAAGTTGAATAGGTGTCCTCTTCTTCACGAGTGGAGGCGTTGATGGAGGTTTTGAAGGTCATGAAGTGGCTGTCCATAAGGGCACGAAGTAGGTTCACCTCACGAGGAGAGCTGTCTGCGGCAGGTTGCAGGCGAGTGATACTGGTCATTTTCCCGAGGGTGAGCGAAGCCCTTTGGTCCCCCAACGGTTGTTGAGAGAGCTGAAAAGGCGTTGCTATACGGGCGGCTGGCGACGGTGAGTACTGCTGCAGAAGGTATGCGTTGACAGCGTCATAGTAACGGTGAGAGGTGGAGGGGGGGGGAGGCGGGGAGGAGCGAGTCACTCCGGGGTCACCAATGTGACGAAGCAGGGAGAAGGGTTGTGAACTCAAAGGCAGGATGCGATCGACTGAGTTGTTTATTAAGGAACACTCTTCTTTATATACAAAACCTCAAGGCAACAGGACATAACATGTTCGAGACAGACAATGTTCAGAGCAAAACAGCAGACATGAATTTTCATGTTCGTTTGAGTGCGAGGGAAGAGCGAAGATACAAGCATATTATATACAAAAGGAATTATGTACAATTGTGTGACACACGGTTGGTACAATAGAGACCAGGTGACCTACAACTTTAAATTGTTTGAGGTGAGAGCGGTGCAGAATCAACTTTCTTTCTTCACGCTATGGGATTAGGCAAAGCCACATATACTTTAAGGAATTAAGGCCGCTCATGAATGGCAGAGGCAAGGGACAGTGACATTGCCCTATAGAGCAGGACAATGCCCTGGAGACTGACTATATTTACATATGATCAGCGCCCAAGCCCCCTCTCCAGCAATGGCTGTTGATGACTCAGCAGATGAACCAAGAAGGCCAGGCAATGACCGCTGATGACCCAGTGGATAGACCTACTGGCTCACCCAAACCCCCCATTCTTAGCTCACAAGGATGGTGAGGATGAAGCGACTAAAGGAACTAACGAGTTTGACTGGGACTCGAACCTCAGCCTGGCATTCACGTATCCGGGACGTTACCACATTTCAGTTGAGAGAGAGAGAGAGAGAGAGAGAGAGAGAGAGAGAGAGAGACCTCTTAATGTTATGTATGGAAGATCGGCAACTCACAGCTTACTTTCATACAGCCTCATTAGCCAGGTGTCGTGTGATGACACTTGTAGTACGGATTGTTTATGGATAGTCATTCGCAAGACTTGTCGACCAAATAAAAAATAAACTTAAAATGCATTTTTCTGTTATGCTGAAAACTATCTGCTGGACAGGTCTTCCATTTTTGAACGGCACCAAGACATTGTCTATTCAATATAATATATATATATATATATATATATATATATATATATATATATATATATATATATATATATATATATAATATATATATATATATATGTGTGTATATATACACTAGTATATATACGCGATCCGTCAAAAGTAATAGCTACCAATTTAATTAGATTTCCATATACACAGATTCAACCCTCCCAAACCCCTAACCCTTTTGTAACTACATCACAGTAGTTTGGCAATTTGTGGGAGATTGTGGTTTCAGAGTATACCTCTCGGGTAACACCCTCTCACTAGGGTATGACTACTAATTTTCCACTTTACCAGAGGGATGTAGAGAAACCCAGTAGTCATACGGTTCGCAATGCCGCTCAGCTTGACATGAAATACATAAGTGTATATTGCTCTTTATTATAAAGGAGCAGATAGTGAACCACCTATGTTCAACATGTGCCAACACGATCCAAAGACTTCTACCGATCGTATGATAGTATATTTATCTCCACCTACTAATACTACTACTAATACTACAACTACTTTTACTACTACTACTTCTACTACTACTATGACTACTACTGCTACTATTATTACTACTACTACTACTACTACTACTAATAATAATAATAATAATGATAATTTTACTTTCCTTTATATAAGCTATTCTTTCCAACCCCTTTCTATAATGATAAAAATAATAATAATTTTACTTCCCTTTATCGAATATTCTTTCCAACCCCTTTCTATAATTTCCATTATTTATAGTATTAGTATTAGTAGCCACATTAGTAGCAATAGTATCAGCAGGGGTTGCAGTGATAGGAGAGAGAGAGAGAGAGAGAGAGAGAGAGAGAGAGAGAGAGATGTAGCATAAGTTCTGTATTCAGCTCTTAACCGCGGACTTCAACTTTCTTATATTGAGGAGAGGGGGTAAAGAAACTAAAAATCAAACCATTGTTCTCTAGTCTTGGTTAGTGCCATAGCCTTTGTACTATGGTCTTCCACTGTCTTGGGATAGATTTCTCTTGCTTGAGGGTACACTCAGGCACACGATTCTATCTTATTTCTCTTCCTCTTGTTTTGTTGAAGTTTTTAAAGTATGTATAGGAGATATTTATTTTAATGCTGTTACTGTTCTTAAAATATTTTATTTTTCCTTGCTTCCTTTTCTCACTGGGCTATTTTCCCTGTTGGAGCCCCTGGGCTTATGGCATCCTGCTTTTCCAACTACGGTTGTAGTTTAGTAATAATAATAATAATAATAATAATAATAATAATAATAATAATAATAATAATAATAATAATAATAATAATAGTACAGCCTTTGGAATAAATCGCTCTATCAGGTATTAGTCACATGATTATCAGCAAGTATTTTACACTATGGTTACTAAACTGCAAACAATACAGCTAGGTGCAACCCACAACAGCTAACTAATTAACAAGTATAAAATTCTCTTTATTGATTACCAAAAATACTAGGCATTATATTAACCAAATAAACCTACAGTATGTCGCTTCAGTCTCGTTGGAATTTGTTAGTTTATTTGTGGTGCAACATATACAATTGATAATTCATAAAGTCAATACTTCTCAGCGTTTTCTGTATATTTCATCGCTGATTGTGAAATACAATATTTCTAATAAATGATTCCTAGTTGAAATACTTCCGTTTTAACATTGTGGAGTTGACAATATTGACCACTATAATCTCTCTCTCTCTCTCTCTCTCTCTCTCTCTCTCTCTCTCTCTCTCTCTCTCTCTCTCTCTCACATATTTTTGCAACCCACTTCATTCAGAATACCACCCATCATCACCTGTCCAGATGCAACAACATTACTCCAAAATTCGCAGATCAGGCAAAAAGTCGTGAGTTCTATGAACTGGCATTGCAATAACCGCTGTATTCGACGAGAGAGAGAGAGAGAGAGAGAGAGAGAGAGAGAGAGAGAGAGAGAGAGAGAGAGTGAATTCTGCATTTTATGCAGAACAAAAAAAAAGGAAATTTTATAAAAAAAATCTTTTTTTTGATCGAATGTATTGACCCGACCATTCCTCTGATATGAAAGAATATAAATATAACAAAATCTCACCATATGTGAAATAAATCTAAGGAAATACTGTACTTTACATGCCATTAGTTCAGGGATACCGAAAGAATTCCTAATCTTTGATTTTTACCTCATTTCTGGAATTAAAAACAAATCCAGAGTTAAACTAGGGTACAAAAGTAAAAGCAAACTAGATGAAAATTATACACACAAATTATATATATAGATATATATATAATATATATACATATATTTATGCATACATATAAAGATATATATTTATATATATACATACACATAAAGATTATATATATATATATATATATATATATATATATATATATATATATATATATATATACATACATACATACATACATATAAAGATTATATATATATATATATATTTATATATATATATATATATATATATATATATATTATATACAGTATATATACATACATATAAAGATTATATATATATATATATATATATATTATACACATATATAAAGATTATATATATATATATATATATATATATATATATATATATATATATATATATATATATATGCAAAAGAACTACAGGGAAAATGAAAATATGAAATATAAGATTAAGTCCTGACTAGTTTCGCGATACCTCTTCAGAGTCCTCTGAAGAAGTATCACGAATCTAGTGAGGACTTAATCTTATATATCATATTTCCATTTTCCCTGTGGTTCTTTTGCATACATACATATATATATATATATATATATATATATATATATATATATATATATATACATATATATATATATATATATATATATATATATATATATATATATATATACTGTGTATGTTTTTTTTTTTTTTGTTTTTTTTTACATAACGACGCTTTGATGATACTCTATGGAAAAAGTAGCCTCGCTTGGCCTATCCTGCTATACAATGGGACTAAATAGGTTGAAAGAAGGTTTGATGATATTTATTAAAGGCTATAATATTAAATCCATAGTAAGATAACGGACAGACTTTGTAACTTAATTGAATAAGGACTGAAAAGGACTCTAACGTACAGGTGAACACAGGAATCCCTGGTACACCATGCTGCAAAGAAGTACACCCTGCCATACCCTTACTTCGCGGAGAGTAACCAAATAGATAGTGTAGGAAGAGAAGGCAGAGGTGGTGAGCTGGACTAAACGCAGGAACTAACCAGCAGTAAGGATGTTGCTGGGTAGGCTACACTTCCTAAGAGTGAAGTGTATTAAGAATTCGTGTCCAACCGAACATGAAAATATATAAAAGATAAATCATCTTGAGAAGGCGCCCAAGTCCTTCGTTTAAATCTCTTTATTTACGTTACACAAATGTTTACTTTAACGCCCATTCTACAAACTCGCAAAAAGTACAAATATTACACGTTACAGCGTGTCATATATTCCAATGCCACGTTCCATGACCAATACATATTTGAGAATGCTATAACATTTACTTAGACTTACTAAATCTAATTTATGAATTTGAGCCACAAAGAACGCCACTAGGGCCAGGATTGCCATTTAGTGCCTTATTTGCACTATGAGAAGTTGGACAGCAAGATAAAAACGGTAAAAGAGTATAGTAGATGGCTAAAAAGTGAGTGCATCTCGGAGCTGAAAGGACGCTGGAAAAACTTTGAGGTGCACGGTCAGCAATAATCCCTCCTACCTCATCGGGATTCTAACATTATTCTAACAATATGACGGACTGTAAATGAGGGAGGGGGGTTGGGGGTGATGGAGGGTCAACTGCAAAGGAGAAATATATCTCTTGCCTGTAAATGCCACTTTGAGGAACGTAAAAGGAGGCGAGTCTCGTTGCCGTAAATAATTCTGATGACTTCAGCCCGACGTCTGATCACATTGCCTGAGACAACTCATTAATCAAGGAGCTACTGAAAGGGGGGGGGGGGTAAGGGGGGAGGATTGTACCCATCGTTGGGAACAAAGGGGAGATTACCAGTGGATTATATAGTTAATTCCCTTCCTTATCCTCGTTATCTGTGGTTATTGCAAGGTAGTTTGATATCAACATTTTTATATTAACAAATAACACAAACACTGATAATAGTAAAAAATTTATAAAGAAGCTTACAACTTAATATAAATTAGAAAACAGTAGTAAGGAGATTAATATCTTCAGGGGCTACAGAATGTCCCGTATAAATAAATGAATGAATAAATAAATAAATAAATACATACATACCTATAAATGTATATATATATATATATATATATATATATATATATATAGAGAGAGAGAGAGAGAGAGAGAGAGAGAGAGAGAGAGAGAGAGAGAGAGAGAGAGAGAGAGAGAGAGAGATGAGTGCCACAATAGTAACATAAAAAAACTAGAAAACAAAATTATATTCATAATGTAATATCAATAACAAAAATAATATCAACAATAATTATAAAATAATAATTAATTTATTGTTCAATTTCGATCACCAAACATGCATTATCCTGATACGCCTTTCACAGAACAGACAGCTTCAAGAGGAACATATACACGAGAGATTGATTGCATTAAGAAATCAAATGGATTATCTGCGACTATTACCTGCGCTGCTGATTTATAGCAGACTCACTCGCGATCATTATTCAAATTCACAGTGACAGGACGATGGATGTAGCGATGCATTCACTTTCCAAATAACAGAAGAGTTTTACCTCCACCTGGTCCTTGGCTATCTCCCTAATAGTCGTGGACTATTTACCAAATACTCACTTGATTACATCTTAAATACTCACTGGACTACCTCCCATATACTCACTGGACTACCTCCCAAATACTCACTTGATTACATCCTAAATACTTACTGGACTACCTCCCATATAATCACTGGACTACCTCCCATATACTCACTTGATTACATCCTAAATACTCGCTTGATTTCCCCTAAATACTCACTGGACTACCTCCCAAATACTCACTTGATTACACCCTAAATACTAACTGGACTACCTCCCCAATACTCATTTGATTACATCCTAAATACCGGCTTGATTACCTCCCATATACTCACTTGATTACATACTAAAGACTCGCTTGATTTCCCCTAAATAATCAGTGGAATACCTCCCAAATACTCACTTGATTACATCCTGAATACTCGCTTGATTACATCCTGAATACTCGCTGGACTTCCTCCCAAATACTAACTTGATTTCATCCTACATACTATTTGATTTTCTCCTAAATACTAACTGGACTACTACCCCAATGATCATTTTATTA
>NC_090744.1:93182640-93232640 GCF_036898095.1 Palaemon carinicauda
GGTTTACTAAAATCGTGAAAAATACTCATCTTGAAAAACAAAAGAAAAGGTGAAATTATCCCGTTAGTTTCTGTCAATGAAAATCAACGAATTGCAACGTAAGATTATTTAGCCTAATAATCAATGCGGCAACGTTAAATACCAATATTATTAACAGGTTAACTTTATGAACATTCCAAACATTTGTCAGGAAATTTTGCTTTCCTATTGTGATGAAATTCCTAATTTTATTCATTTGATTAGGTCAGATTTTGGAAGACATTAGTTTATGTCATTAGAATATAGTAGCTAATCCGTCAAATACAATTGACTAAATGATCAATTAAAACAGGTTCACTTTGACAAAATTGATAAATAGATACATGGAATATCAATAAATGGATACAAGGGATATTAATAAATGTATACATGGGATATCAGTAAATGGAAACATGAGATATCAAAAAATGGATACATGAATGAGATATCAATAAATTGATACATGACATATCAGTAAATGGATACATGAGATATCAATAAATGGATACATGAGACATCAGTAAATGGATACATGGGATATCAATAAATGGATACATGAGATACCAATAAATGGATACATACATTTCAATAAATGGATACATGAGACATCAGTAAATGGATACATGGGATATCAAGAAATGGATACATAGATACCAATAAATGGATACATGGGACATCAAGAAATGGATACATGGAGTACCAATAAATGGATACACAAGATATCAACTTTCACTCCGCCATATAACACATATAAAGCAACGCCGTAAAGAGACCTAAGCAAGAGATTAAATTGCCGATGAAATCACCTATTCGTGAAGAAACTTATCAAGAAAGATTAGAGAAAATGAATAAACTGAAGAATGGGTAATTAAGAAACCCGGCAAAGAATTTTTTTTTTTTTCTAAAAGAGGGTCTGGTTTTACAAAGCGAGTGTTAGGTTCTAACAAAGACTAATATTTCTTCTTGAAATAATTCTGTTTTTATCAAAAACATTCGAAGGATTTTTGACGATATACCTTTCCTGTACTATGGAAAGGTTTTGGCTTCCTAAGAGATACTTTAATACTTGTATAAATCTGGCTACACTTAAAGATCAAAAAATTTAAATGTAAAACAAAAATAGCGATATAAATTTAAAGGTAAAAGAAGCAGGTCCAACGTCTGCGTTCGACTTCCATTAAAAAAATATGGTAAAAAATTATTCCAATTACAGCTGGCCACGGGGGCAAGTACACAGATCATCAACGCTCGAAATAAAAACGTCCATATTAGCCAAAGCACTCATCTAAATCAGCAAAGGTAGCAATTAGCAAAATATTAAAACCAATTAATCCCACTCAGGTGATGTAAACACCTTGGGGATGGCCGCCTACTACTCTTGAATTCTTTTTGCTTCAAGATACAGCGAACGTTGTTGTACTTATATGGAAAATCTCTCTCTCTCTCTTTCTCTCTCTCTCTCTCTCTCTCTCTCTCTCTCTCTCTCTCTCTCTCTCTCTCTCTCTCTCTCTCTCTCTCTCTCTCTCTCCCTCTCCCTCTCTCTCATGGCCATGGAAGTATAGGTAATGTCATGCTATATCATATAATTCATCATCTACTCCTACGCCTATTGACGCAAAGGGTCTCGGTTAGATTTCACCAGTCGTCTCTTCCTTGAGCTTTCAAATTAATACTTCGCCATTCATCATCTCCTACTTCACACTTCATAATCCTCAGCCAAGTAGGCCTGGGTCTTCCAACTAGTCAAGTGCCTAGTGGAGCCAAGTTGAAAGTTTGCTGAACTAATCTCTCTTGGGGAGTGCGGAAGAGCATGCCCAAACCATCTGCATCTGACCCTCAGCATGATTTCATCCACATATGGGAATGAATAATCTCTCTTATAGTTTCACTTCTAATCCTCTCCTGCCAATTAACCCCCAGTATTCTTCTGAGGGATTTGTTCTCAAATCTACAAAATTTGTTGGAGATTTTTTCATTGTCATACGACGACTCATGTCCATACAGTAACACTGATCTCACTAAACCGATATATAGCCTGATTTTTATATGTAACCTCGGGTGATTTGATTTACAAATTTTACTAAAACTAGCCATTGTCTGATTTGCTTTTTTCTATCTTTCATTAAACTAAAATTCTAAAGATCCTGTATTAGAGATCAGTTCCTAAATATTTAAATGATTCCGTTTCATTAATCTTTTCTCCATCCAATGATATTTCATCTTCCATTGCATAATCTGTTCTCATCATGTCTTTCTTCTATTTATCTGGAGCCCAACCTCCTGTGATATTTCATGCATTCTGGAAAGCAAGCTTTGCAAGTCCTGTAGTGTTCTGCTAATAAGGATAGTGTCATTAGCATATTCTAGGTCCGCTAATTTCCTTTTACCAATCCAGTCCAATCCGTCTCAACCATCCCCAACTGCTCTATGCATTACAAAATCCACGAGGAGGATAAACAACACAAGTATTTGAATAGCAGTTTTTTTATACATAATTATGTTAATAATAATAATAATAATAATAATAATGATAATAATAATAATAATAATAATAATAATTATTATTATTATTATGTATAAAATTTGCTATTCAAATACCAAACTACATCGCATGTTATTGATATTTCCTTTATCAAATATGCAAACTTACTGCATACCTCTTACAGTCAATATATATTTTCTTTTAAATTAACATTAGACAATGGTTTGAAAAAAAAGTAATCTCACCGCACACACACATGGATACTCAAATCACACACAAGTGATAAACTGAATATCTTAAATGAAAGTACTTTCATAAGTATTTTTTGTCTCTCGTGTTCCAAAAACTAGCGTTCACATGATGGCATTCTATTAGCATCAACCTCTGTTTCTGATGTTTAGTAAACATCCTCCACTAGCGCTGCCAGTTAGTGGGAGAGAGGATTATTCAGCCCAAATGGTACATCTCTATCTTTGGACATCGGTTAAGAAGTCCGTCTTCTTAATCGTCCCAAAAACTGTGGCATTTTTCTTCCACGAAGAAACCGGTGCTGAGAGAGAGAGAGAAGAGAGAGAGAGAGAGAGAGAGAGAGAGATTCAGGTTCGTACAATGTAATACACACACAAACGTAGCTGTGTATGTTTTACCTAAGCAAATAGTGTTATTTGGATTAAATCCAGTAGAACTTGCAATGAAAACAATGAACTGATGATTAAACTGAACACACAAATATCACCCAGGATCTTACTGAAGCACCCAGTCCTCCTTTGCTTTTATAGCGTTCACTTAAAAGTCGTGGGAGGATCGGGTAAAGTGATAAAGTGCGGTAAATTCCTCACGCTTAACTAAATAGTAATTATGCGTTCTTTTAATGTCCTGGCTATCGCTTCGCTACATCTTTTAATAAATTACTTCGACTTCCTTTCTCTATTACCGAAAAAGTTTGAATTTCTTCTCCAGTACCTTATAAGTTTTAAAGTTGAGGTAAGGTCCAGCTCTTTTATTATTATTATTATTATCATTATTATTATTATTATTAAAAGCCAAGCTACAACCCTAGTTGGAAAAGCAAGATGCTATAAGCCAAAGGTCTCCAACAGGGAAAAGTAGCCCAGTGAGGAAAGGAAATTAGGAAATAGATAAGCTACAAAAGAAGTAATAATCAAAATACAATATCTTAAGAACAGTAACAACACTAAATTATATCTTTTATATATAAACCATAAAAACTTCAAAACAAACAAGAAAGAGGAAGAGAAATAAGATAGAACAACGTGCCCAAGTGTACCCTCAAGCAAGAGAACTCTAATCCAAGACAGTGGAAGCCCATGGTACAGAAGCTATGGCACTATACAAGACTAGAGAACAATGGTTTGATTTTGGATTGTCCTTCTCCTAGAAGAGCTGCTTACCATAGCCAAAGTCTCTCTTCTACCCTTACCAAGAGGAAGTAGCCACTGAACTATGACATCGCAGTAGTTAACCCCTTGTGTAAAGAAAAATTTTTGGTATTCCCAGTGTTTTAAGGTGTGTGAGGACAGAGGAGAATGTGGAAACAATAAGGCAGACTATTTGGTGTATGTGTAGGCAAAGACAAATTGAGCCGTAACCAGAAAGAAGGATCCAACGTAGTACAGTCTAGCCAATTAATGGACCTAATAACTCTCTAGCGGGAGTAAGGTTTACATTAGCGTATGATTCTGTATATATTCAAGTATGAATAGGCACAATATTAAAAGAACTTAGTAACAGTCGCATTATTATAATCATTATCATCATTATCATTATTATTACTATTGAGAGGAGGAAATGGCCCCTAAATTTCGATGAATTTACTGGCAGCAAGGTGACGGATTGGATTTAAGGCAATAGACAAAATGTCTTTTCGACTTTTACTCCAGATGCCTGGCAGATGATTTTACTGAAATTAGTATAGACCGGCAGAGGTCACTTGTTTTAGTTAGGTAAGCACTACGCATCACAAGGATAGCTATCCTTTGATGAATTTAGCCAATGAATCCAGTATGAATTTAATTAGTTTATGGAAAGCAAAATTACAGAATGGCCCCAGTCCCGGGGGTAAGGGGGATGCTAAGAATCTCCCGGTTTATAAATAGTAAAGAAAAATAAAAAATTGGTAATTGGAATGTTCGAACCACGAATCAGATGGGGAAGTTTCAGCAAGTGGAGAATTAGTTTATGAAATATAGTTTGGATATCTTGGCCCTAAGCGAAACACGTTATAAGGGGATTGGTAAAGAAATCTTAGACCAAGCCAGAAAAGTTGGAGTTGGAAGAGAAGGGGTTGGAATGATGAGGAATGAGGACACAAAGACCAGAAAAGACATTACCGGAATGAGAGCTGTAAATAGTCTATTGCTACTTGCAAATTGTGAATCAAAGCAGAGCAACAAGAGTATTGTAGTTTGCTATGCACTAATAAATGATTTCCCAGAGGAAAGGAAAGATGAATACTATGGAAAACTACAGTGTAATAGATGAAATCCCAGAGATATCAAAATTGTGATTGGTGACTTCAATGCTAAAGTTGGATGGAATAATCGTGGTATAGAGAATATGATGGGTGTTGTGAGTCTTGGCGGAGTTGCAAATGAAAATGGGGCACATGTATAAGTTTTTGTTCAACAAAAAATCTTGTTATTAGAGGAACTCTTTTTCAGCACAAGGACATCCATAAATATACATGGACTTCGCCATGGCGGCAATTACAAAAATCAGATAGATCACAGAGCCAATAATAAAGAGAGAAGGACGACTCTGAGAAATGTAAAAGGCTATAGAGGTGCAGGTATTGGTAGTGATCACCAGCTCCTCATTGCCACAATGAAATTAAAACTGAAAGATCGCAACAGAAATGTTGATAGAATACCTAGGTTTGATACAACTAAGCTTCTAGAAGATGAGCAAAGAGAAACATTTGCAATTGAATGTAGGAGTCAATTTCCAGTCTTAAAGACTTTAAGAGACGAATAACAGACAATTACTAAAGAATGGCGCGATATTGAGTAAAATTTGGAAATCAAATCGCCTGAAATTACTTATAAAAATCATATATATATATATATATATATATATATATATATATATATATATATATATATATAAATATATATATATATATATATATATATATATATATATATATATATATATATAATATGTTTAGTGATATCGGTGTTATTGTATACACGAGTCTTAGTATTACAATGAAACAATACCCAACAGATTTTGTAGATTTTAGAATAAAGCCCTCAGAAGAATATTGAGAGAGGATTAAAAATGAAACTATAAGAGAGATTACTCGAGTGCCATATATGGATGAGATCACGGTGAGGGGTAGATGGAGATATTTTGGGCACGCTCTTCGCACTCCCCAGGAGAGATTAGTTCACCAAACTTTCAACTTGGCTCCAAAATGCACTAAAAGAGTTGGAAGACCAAGGCCTACATGACTGAGGACTATGAAGCTTAAAGTAGGAGACGATGAATTGATTTCAAAGCTCCAGATAGAAAAGACTGGCGAAATTTAACCGAGGCCCTGTGGATCAATAGGCATGGGAGATGATGATAATAATAATAATAATATATGCATAACATTACTAAATCGAAGTGATTCAAATGTTTTTAACTGCTGCTTCCCTTATTCGGGCCTTTGAGCTTTTAGCATTTTACTTGTACATCTAGGGTTGTATCTTTTCTTGCTATATCGTTAAGAGAACTTATCGTGTTCGACTGAAATCTTTAATACATGCAATATGTTACGCACGCACGCACGCACGCGCGCGCACACACACGCACGCACATACAAACATATATATATATATATATATATATATATATATATATATATATATATACACATAATTATATACATATACATAATTATATATATATATATATATATATATATATATATATACACATAATTATATACATATACATAATTTTATATATATATATATATATATATATATATATATATATGAGATACTATAAAAAGGAGACAAAGACAGAAATAGCTTGTCGTAAGTTTTCGAGTAAGTAATGAAAATTACAAGGTAGAGCATGCTAAGTATTCCACTATTGATAGTGAGGTAAAAAGAAAAGCCAGGAATGACTGGAGAGGATAGACAGGAAAGCAGATTAGTGTGACAAAATGGAGTACTCCAAGAGGATATGCTGTCACCTATGTTGTTTACTGTTTATCCTCCTCATGAATTTAGTAATGCATAGAACAGTCGGGGATGGTAGAGAAGGATTGGACTGGATTGGTAATAGGAAATTAGCTGACCTACAGTATGCTGTTGGCGCTGTCCTAATTAGCAGAACACCACAGGATTTGCAATGCTTGCTTAACAGAATGCATGAAATATCACAAGAGGTTAGGTTCAAGATAAATATAAGAAAGACATGATGAGAACAGATTATGCAATTGAAGATGAAACATCATTGGATGGAGAAAAGATTAATGAAATGGAATCATTTAAATGTTTAGGAATTGATCTCTAATACAGGATCTTGAGCATTGGAAGGAGAAAGGATTAATTAGTTGGAATCATTTAAATATTTAGGAGCTATGATTTCTAGTACAGGATCTTTAGAGTTCGAGTTTATTGAAAGAATGGAAAAGCAAATCAGGCAATTGCTAGGTTAGGTAAAATTTGGAAATCAAATCTTCTGAAATTACATATAAGTATCAGTCTATATATCATTTTAGTGAGATCCGTGTTACTGTATGGAAATGAGTCGGGGTATGACAATGAAACAATACCCAAAAGATTTTGTAGATTTGAAAACAAAGCCATTTAAAGAGTAATGGAAGTTAAATGGCAAGACAAGATTAGAAATGAAACTATGAGATTACTCGAGAGACCAGATGTGGATGAGATCATGGTGAGGGATATATGGAGATGGTTTGGGTAGGCTCTTCGCACTCCCCCGAGAGATATTAGTTCACCGAACTTTTAACTGGGCTCCACAAGGTACTAGATGAGTTGGAAGACCCAAGCCTACATAGCTGAGTACTATGAAGCTAAAAGTAAATGATGATGAATGGAGAACTATTGATTTAAAAGCTCAAGATAGACACGACTGCCGAAATCTATAAGAGGCTCTTTGCATCATAGCCCACCCCCCCGCCCCCACCCACACATGTTATATATGCATATATGTATGTATATATGTATGTATGTATGTATGTATGTATGTATGTATGTGTATGTATATATATATATATATATATATATATATGTATATATATATATATATATATATATATATATATATATATATATATATATATATGTATATATATATAAATAATTCATCTATTCAATAACCTAGGTAGCTGTATTACCTTTGGCAATGCGAGTTCTGAATCTGTGCCTTGAATATAATATAAATGCTGCTGATACTTACTGATATATGTATTTACTGTAAGTACGTATGCATGTAAGTATGTGAGGGGATAATTATAAAGTTTCATTGATGTTTGTTATTGGTTTACTAAGAACACAAAATGTCTTTACCAGTGATACAACGAATAATCAATGAATAATTCTGATAATCTCTTTATCGATTGCACTAACTAATTCACAACAATAATTCACTAGTTGATACGAAGTACACTGATCGTCAGGGAAAGAAATGACCTTTCTGTGAAATATTATCAAACTAAGAGGGGAATTCAGTAGAGCACAGATCTCCGCCGCGGCAGCTTATTTCTCGACCTTTACCTCGACCTTGACCTTAACATGTATTAATTGGTGTGGATTTTCATACACTCAAATATGAACAACGTTTGAAGTCTTTGTGACAACGATGTCCTAACTTATGGCTGATTACGTGAATTGGACTTGTTGCAATGACCGTGACCTTGACCTTCCCAAATATAACAACTTCCAACTTTTTACATAACAGCTAATCCCCGTAAGTTTCATTACTCATTACTGTCCCCAAGAAGGTGTTCCCAAACACACACGGACAAATTAAAAACATGCAAAGAGGTGAGAAAACATGACCTTTATCCAACTTTGTTGGCGGAGGTAATTATTGACATAGATACCTCCCTTACGAGCCGTCTCGTATTCAGACACGAAAAACTAGAAAATAAATTTACCACGCTATAAGAAGCGAAATCATTTTCGAATATTAACAATTATTGGGATAAACTTTATATAAAATCAACGCAATTAAGAACACGCACAAAAGAGGGCGGTTAGAGAAATATTTCTTTTTCCCAGTTTGACAAGGTACAGATATAAAGTATTCTTCCTGAAGATAACCGCCAGCTATTCGGAGAATGGTAACAAGAAGCAAACATTAAAGCGACCAAGCAAAAGCAGACCAGCTTTGCTTGGCAGGGAAGTTGGATATGACGCCGTGCGTGACCTTTGACTTCCTTGAAGTGCCTCCATCTGTGGGAAAGGGAGGAGTGGCTTATACTCATTACAAAGATCTCTTGGGGTTTGTACCATTCAAATGTCAAGAAATGGATCTGTATCTATGAGAGCAACTCTTGAAAGCAAACACACAAACGACAAAGAGAATCTTTTCGCCTTGCCCTACATGAGAGAAAGATTCGGGAATTAATAAGGGATTGGGAGAAAAATGCTTGGAATAAAAAATAAAAGGCTGGGAGAACGATGCTTGGATTATAAAATAAAAGATTCAAAATATTTCTGTAAATATCAAGATTTTTAAAAGCAGATCATATATTAATTTCTTTTTAATAATTTAAAGGTTTAAAGTTTAAAGGCCGCTCATGAATGGCAGAAGCATGGGACAGTGACAATGCCCTACCTAGCAGTACATTGCTCTAGAGACGAACCATATGATCAGCGCCCATGTATGCTCTCCACTAAATCTAGGACCCGGGAGGGCCAGGCAATGGCTGGTGATGAATAAGCAGGTAGACCTAAAGGCTCCCCCAAACACCACCATCTTGATCCAACAAGGATGGTGAGGTTGCAGACACTACAAGAAAGTATAGAGCATGAGAAGGACTCGAACCCATGTCCTGCTATCGACTGGCAAGGACGTTTCCATAGGCCACCACCAAATTATTCTAACCTAGGAAAAGAAAATTCGTGTTCTGAAACTAGCTGAAACAATAATATTTTTATTGCTTTAGTTCTTATAAATAGCAGACCAAATGTTGATATAAGTTTTGTAATAATAAATAAAATAAGCCTTAGCATTTCCACCCCGTTGAATTTTCCTTTTTTTTTTCTTATATCACCTCAAATTCTAAATGCTAAGATTTGTCCGAAAATACTCTCAATATAAGGTAAAATAACACTTAAATGCGAATCCTTATTTAATGTTTGTCAAATAGATCATTCATAAAAGGAAAAAGAAAAAAACCCTAGCCAATTCATAACTTCCCCAATAGGAAATTACACCTTGTAAGGACCTCTTTCTCCCTTGTTGTTTATAATAATTGATTCCCAAACTACATGTATAAGAGTGAAAATAACTAGTTAAGATCCAAACTACATGTATAAGAGTGAAAATAACTAGTTAAGATCCAAACTACATGTATAAGAGTGAAAATAACTAGTTAAGATCCAAACTACATGTATAAGAGTGAAAATAACTAGTTAAGATCCAAACTACATGTATAAGAGTGAAAATAACTAGTTAAGATCCAAACTACATGTATAAGAGTGAAAATAACTAGTTAAGATCCAAACTATATGTATAGGAGTGAAAATAACTAGTTAAGAAAGTAAAATTAAATGGAAGTGTCTGACCATATAGAACTGAAGAAAAACTGCTCAACATAACATCATTACTCTGCGGAATAACAACTTTTTAGCGTAGCTGATTCTTTGAGTATCAAAGGTAAGAAATGTAAGAAATAACATCTGACGTGAAAATAAAGAAAACAAATAAAAGTTGATAATTTTAATAGTAACACATATGTAAAATAATGAATGGTTTAATAAAACAAAAGATTTAGAATGACTTTAAAATTGGTGCAAATTATATGCTACACTCTTCAAAAACTGTTTTTCTCGTTGACTCATGTCCAGTTACCAATCTTTTGAGACGTTCGGTGATTTTTTGATATCGTGAACAAGAATTTGACGGATCTCCATGAAGTATTTGAGTCATTTTACCTTGAATAAATCCTTCTTCTTCCATCAGGGTTTTGATAAATTTGCAAATGTTCAAATGTACTCCACCTGCTGAACGTTTCATAGCAGAATGAAACCCCTCTGCAACATAGTTTGTTCTGGATAAATCTTGAAGCATACGCTCATTAACATTCCATACATCTAATATGGGAAAATAGGTGTATCTCTCTTTCGTCTCGCACCACGCCCTCTTACGACGCCCATGTAAGTCACATCAAAGTAAGCAATTAATTCGGAAGGTATTTCGTCATCGTTTATCAATTCCTCATAGGCCTCTTCAACATCTTCAGTAGGGAGAAATTCTAATGCTGAAAAACATCTTACTTTAAGACAGAATTCAGTGTTATATATATATATATATATATATATATATATATATATATATATATATGAGACCTAGATCAACAATTTTCCTAAATATGGACTGCCCCAGATGAAACAAACATGCAACGATAGCTGAATTAAGGAATGATGAATTAAATGACTTATGAATCGCAACTTCGAAATCTGCCATGAAATCAATTGGATCTACATTAGGTTGCATAATTTTCAATTGCTCGAAAACTGATTCATATGTCTGCCTAGTTTTATTCTGCAGTAATGCAAAGACCCGTGGGAAACTGCTACAATTAACTTGTACATGAATGCAAAATATTTGATACCTCTATTCTTGCACAATTTTGAATGTCCCAGAAGGCATAAACCTTTAACACAGAAGTGTATTAAACGGTAATAACAATCCCTACAAACGCTTATTTTCTTTAGAAATTGGACCAAATGTCGTTGGACCAAAAGTCCATCGGACGAAAAAACATTGGACAAAAAGACGTGGACGAAGTGTCGTTACTTAATACATATAAAACAGATTTTGTATATATATATATATATATATATATATATATATATATATATATATATATATATATATATATATATATACATATATATATATATATATATATATATATATATATATATATATATATATATATATATATATATATATATATATATATATATATTGATATGGATAGGAGTTAACTGTGCATATTTCTTAAATAGTAAAATTATACTTCCCATCAGAATAACCAATATATCTCAATAATGTAATAATAACGTAGTAAATGGAGAAAAGATCATGGAAATAATGAAAATATTCTCTCTCTCTCTCTCTCTCTCTCTCTCTCTCTCTCTCTCTCTCTCTCTCTCTCTCTCTCTCTCTCTCTGCATGCATGCATGATATATATCTCTCTCTCTGCATGCATGATATATATATATGTGTATATATAATTATATATACGTAAACATATTTCCATATATGTGTATGTATGTCTGTGTGTGTATGTATATATATACATACATATATATATATATATATATATATATATATATATATATATATATATATATATATATATGTGTGTGTGTGTGTGTGTGTGTGTGTTTATTTAAAAAGTTTTATTTTATATTTCTTACTTTATTTATTCACTGACATATATTGTTTATATATATATATATATATATATATATATATATATAATATATATATATATATATATATATATATATATATATATATATATATATATATATATATATATATATATATATATATATATATATATATATATATATATATATATATATATCATCTACAAATAAAACATACGAAGACCTCCTTAATCATAGCTATTATTAAAAGAAAAAAAAATAACTAAAGCCTTATACATCAAATTCTACAACTAACACGGTATACAACGCAACACACCAAATAGGGGGGGAGAGAAATGCCCCCCCCCCCCCTCACCTCTCCTCCAACCCCCACCCCCCAAAAAAGCGCCAAAATCACCCCTCGTTCAGCTTCAGTTATCGATCGAAATTACATCAACAGATGAATGGCATCGCATTGTGCCCCGAACACACATTCCTTCCAAACAATGGATGAAGGTCAACGAACCTCTGAACGATTTATTCTTGTGACTCTTTCAATAAAGATGAACTTCTAGTTTTTATGATTTCAGGATTCCATTTATTGATTTGATGTTTTGTCTTTGAATGTATAAAAACAAATATGTCAATAAATAAATAGACACAATGAGAAATCAAACAAATAAAACTCCTAATATAAACACACACATATGATATATATATATATATATATATATATATATAATATATATATATATATGGATTAGGTCTATGTATATATAATGATACACAAAGATATATATATATATATATATATAGAGAGAGAGAGAGAGAGAGAGAGAGAGAGAGAGAGAGAGAGAGAGAGAGAGAGAGAGAGAGAGAGAGAGATCCTTGATCACTTATGAATACAAATAAAACATATGACAAGGTTTTAAGAATAACAGCAGCAGAGGCGAAAGGGGAAAAATTAAAAAGAAAAGAATGTCCCAACTGTACAAATCCACTCACCCCATTAAGAGAATAGTTACAGACATTGAATAAGATAATAATAGATTAAAGTACATGCATTACAATGGTCTATAAAAGCTCTGGATAGAGATCTGCTAGAAATCCAATTAAACGTCCCGTTCGCAGATAAGACAACTGTTATTATTAAATATACAATTACGATTACAATCACAGAATCTTACATAACCCGGGTGTCAGTCTGCAGGATAATGCAATACACTATTTAGGTTCCGTTTTCCTTCAATTCCAGTTTTCTTTTTTCGAAGAAAGCTTCCATCGCCATTACGTAGCCGCAGGGGGTCCTATGCTATTTTTGGCAACTCACGCGGCACTTTCACTCATAGCACAGGATACTTCAAGTTAAACAACATTAGAAGCTTGAATTTAATTATTTTAACTTAGGATTTAATTCAGTTAATTATTTTTGCACAGCAACATGTGACAGCTGGGATGACAAATATCCTCTTTTCCAAAATGAATTCATGTAAATGTTTCAATATCTTTATATATTTGTGTTATATTGTGGCCTGAAATATTCTGGAAATTCTAGAGATGGAAAATGAATTTCGATGATATATCCAGCACAGCATCGTCGATTTTGTTCCTAAATAAGTTGAGATACTCGTTCCCCATTCTTACGCTATATATGAAAGGGCATCAACTCATGGTGCAATAACAATGGAACGACAAAAAAATCCCCTCCTCAACAAAACAATGACAATAAGAGAGAGAGAGAGAGAGAGAGAGAGAGAGAGAGAGAGAGAGAGAGAGAGAGAGAGAAAGAGAGAGAGAGAGAGAGATTCGACACACCTGTTGCTTTATAATTCTAATTTCCCGAACATTAGCACTTTTTTAATGGTCAGGTCATCCGCGACTAAAGTTTTTTTTCTTTAATTGCCCTTTTATGTCTCACAAAAAGTGAAAAAATAAAGATTACATATCTAATACATAATCGAATAATGGAAATGGCAACTGCATAAAGATTCTCCTAAATTAGTTAGAATCTTTTATAACTTTCTAACCCAAGGGTGAGACGTAGTTAAATTTGGTGGTGGCCACATATGTTCTTTATTCACAATTATATATAATTATTCGATATTATGTGATTCCACTGTACTCTCAGCTTAAGTAAACTGGTTCCACTAGTCATGCTCAAGAAGGAGTTTTGTTAAATCATGTAACAACCGAACTACTTAAATGAGTTAAATCAATACGAAACGATGTTAAACACGGTGAATACGTAGGAGCACAAGAAGAAAACTATGAACAAAATCACAAGAACATGAGCACCATGCCGTGTCTAACAATCTTGGATATTAAAAATCAAGTTGTATATTTTAAAACCCGGAAGTTTTGCCCTTTTTTTTCAAATACCTCTGCAGCTGAAGCCTCCAAATAGGCGCTTTGATAAGTGCGAAAGCTCCTATTTATCTTTATTAAAATATACATTATAACTATGGATTTTTAAAACTCGAATGTATATTAGTAAAGAAAAAGAAAGCTGTGAATAATTAAAGGAGATAAGGAAAAGGCAGACAAAAGTGAGGAAAACGAGGAACAAACAGGACCAAGAGACAGCAACTCAACCAGAGGAACTAAAACCAAAATTACAGAACGGGTCACTAGCAATAAGACAACAATGACGCAGGGCTGAATCACCACGACGGATCCATTTAACAGCGACATCTTTCAGAACTAGTGCTTCCAGGTCACTCATCCATTTCGTGCGAATTGCCCCGTGAGACATTTGAGACGGGGGGGGGGGGGTTAGGGTAAAATCATTTAATGAGATAATGAAGGAGAAAATATCATGAGACAGGACCCAGATTTATAGCTTTCGCTTTGGTTTCGCGCGGGGGCGAGGATTTGACTACTCTTGGCAAGCGGTCAAACACCATTAAAGTCGGCGTGAAATGATTCTGGGTGGCTTCGTGCTCCGGTGCATTATGCAGGGGGGAAAAAGTCTGGGGGAGGGTGATACATTATAATAATAATAATAATTATAATTAAAAAAAAAAAAAAAAAAAAAAAGCCCAAGCATGTGTGAGATCACAAATACAGAGAACATAAAATGTAAATATAACCATATATACGTCAATGCACAGATAATGCATGCGCCTACACTCACTTACCATCATCATCAGCAGCAGCAGCTACTGGACCACTGCAGAACAAAGGCCTCAGACATGTCCTTCCACTCGCGTCTGTTTATGGTCTTACCGTGCCAGTTTATATCATCAAATTCTTAGTTCGTCAAGCCATCGTCTTCTGTTCCTTCCTTTGTTTCTATTGCAATCTCTAGGGATCCATCCTTTTATTCTGAAAGTCCCTCTATTATCCAGTATTCTCATTAAATGTCCTGCCAATGTCCATTTCTTATTCTTACATATCGTTAGAGTTAGAATATCCTCTACTTTAGTTTGCTCTCGTATCCATGTTGGTCTTTTTCTGTCTCTTATCGTTAAACCCATCATTATACTTTCCATAGCTCTTTTACGTTGTAACTAGCTTAGGTTCTAAGGCTTTAGTAAGGCTCACATACGCTGTTGATATGATAGAAGATATTTCCAAGTTTCCTCTGATTCGAGTTACTTTTCAGCCTTGTGCGTAATTTTAATCGCATTAGACAAGGTGTCTATTTCACCGTTCAATTACTGAACTTAGGGTTGCTGTGGCCTGATTGGTAACGTCTCTGCCTGGTGTTTGCCAGTCGGGGGTTCGAGTCCCGCTCAGACTCGTTAGTGCCATTAGTGTCTGCAACCTTACCATCCTGGTGAGCTAAGTTTGGGGGAGCCTATAGGTCTATCTGCTGAGTCATCAGCAGCCACTGGCTGGCCCTCCCTGGTCCTAGCTTGGGTGGAGAGGAGGCTTGGGCGCTGATCATATAATATATGGTCAGTCTCTAGGGCATTGTCCTGATTGCTAGGGCAATGTCACTGTCCCTTGCCTCTGCCATTCATGAGCGACCTCTAAACTTCCCCAAATCCCGTCAGCATAGTAACGCATGGACATTTTGACACCATATTCATTCTATTTGTAACTAACATCTATGGAAAAAAAAAAAAATCTATGGAAAAAAAACAATCATAATACGGTGTTTTTCAAACTCGCTTTATTTTATTATTATTATTATTATTATTATTATTATTATTATTATTATTATTATTATTACTTGTTAAGCTACAACCCTGGTTGGAAAAGGGGGATGCTATAAGCCCGAGGGCTCCAACAGGGAAAATAGCCCAGTGAGGAAAGGAAATAAGGAAACTACAAGAAAATAATTCGAAAATAATCTAAAGTAGAAAAAGACTTATGTATAAAGTACTTGCTATATGATTGAGTAAATCATGGCAACAAGCACTAGGAAATCTCTAGATAGTACTTTTAAGATTCGATTCTGCAACTGTAGTTTTTTTTTTTTTTTTTTTTTTTTTTATGGCTAGTCTTTATAGCTACTATGAATTCCTATTTTTGTCAAGTACACAAAAATTGGAAAAAACATCGGATAAATAAATACTTTAAAGAGGAATTGTAAAACTATTTGCATCAGTAAATTAGTTACGCGATGATAAATCAACTGCTAAACTTTCAAAAGCCAAATTGATTGACAAAATGACTTTACTACAGTAGTTAATCTTACGAAAGTTAAGCTGACTGGTGCATTTTGCTAAAACGTAAAGGTTTTATGACCTGCTACGACATTTCTGAATGATGCCAATTTGTGACGTATTACATCCTACAGTGAAGCATGAAACATGCTTATTCTGGGTTAAAGAGAAACCGATACTCATGTACAACAAAAGTGAAAATGTCGACAACAGTAATTTCATACATTTATCGATCAAGTACAGCAAAAGATGTACCATTAATTACAACTACTTCTAGAGAGTTATGGGGTCCTTTGACTGGCCAGAGGGTACTGCACTGGATCCTTCTCTCGATCCTTCTCTCTGGTTACGGATTATTTTCCTTTTGCCTACATATACACCAAATAGTCGGGGATATTCTTTCCACATTCTCCTCTGTCCTCATACACCTGACAACACTGAGATTAACAAACAATTCTTCATCGCTCAAGGGGTTAACTACTACACTATTTGTTCAGAGACTACCGTCCTCTTGGTAAGGGTAGAAGAGACTCTTTAGCTCTGGTAAGCGGCTCTTCTAGGACGACACTCCAAAATAAAACTATTGTTCTTCAGTCTTGGGTAGTAACATAGCCTCTGTACCATGGTGTTCCACTGTCTTGGAGTAGAGTTCTCTTGCTTTAAGGTACACTCAGGCACACTATCTTATTTCTCCTCTTCTTGTTTTATTAAAAGTTTTTTATAGTTTGTATATGAAAGATTTATCTTAATGTTATTACTGTTCCAAAAATGTGTTAATTGTTTATTAATATTCCTGTAATTTATTAATTTCCTTATTCCCTTTCCTCCCTGGGTTATTTTCCCTGTTGGAGCCCTTGGGCTTTTAACATACAGCTTTTCCAACTAGGATTGTAGCTTAGCAAGTAGTAGTAGAAGAAAAAGAAGAAATAATAATAAATAATAAACAACAATAACAACGACAACAACAACAATAATAATAATAATAATAATAATAATAATAATAATAATAATAATAATAATAATAATAACATGATATGAACTAAGCAGGGGGATATCATCACGTGAACGAAAAATTAGCAACTATTATTTTTCGTTTTAGCAACTGCCGTATAATGAAAAACAATTATTTGTTTATTGTGAGATATAATTTCTTAAACACACTACAATTAGCACATGAAATAAAAAATTCCCGTTTGTCAAAATGAATTCCAGCCTATAATATGTCTATCGTTTCAAATGACTCTGGCAGATCTAACCTAACCTCACCGCTACTCTATCTACCTATTCAAATGTACACAAAAAACACACCCAATATATATATATATATATATATATATATATTATATATATAAATAGTATATATATATATTATATATATAGTATATATATATATATATATATATATATATATATATAGTATATATATATATATATATATATATAGTATATATATATTATATATATATAGTATATATATATAGTATATATATATATATATATATATATTAAATAGAACAACAGCAGCAGATACAACACTGAATATAGCCGTTTTTATTCCAATACAAGGTTAGGGCTGCAGACATGTCCTTATTAAAGTTTGGGGTTTGGCCAACTGCGGTTTGGTGATGGTGGGATATTTCCGTCTGATTACTCACAGCAAACATATCTAGTATGGGTGACTCCGACTACTGCAACTTTGCCGATCATGTCGATAGGCAAACCCTTTCACTACGGTAAGATATCCCCACTGAAAGCATAATTAAAACCACGTCCTGTGTTATTAAATCCTATTAAAACCTTCTTATATAAGAGTATCAGTAATTTTCTTAAGCCATTAAACCTTGCAAGCAGAATGAAACGTTCAACTTTTACATCCTGTCATTCTTGTTTTTCCCATGACAAGAGAAAGGAGGTTCAATAAAATAAAATGAAAAAAAAAAAAAAACAGCAAAGAGGAATACTTTTCATTTAGACTTAATCTCCAATAATTTCATGTTAAACCCATATATATGTATATATATATATATATATATATATATATATATATATGTGTGTGTGTGTGTGTGTGTGTGTGTGTATGTGTGTGTGCTCGCGCGTGTTTGCATATAAATTCACATATCTAATCACAGAATCATTTATGCATAACAAACTGGAAATTAATAACAGGCGATATTATTATTATTATCATTATTATTATTATTAATATTTGCTAGGCTGCAACCCTAGTTGGAAAAGCAGGATGCTATAACCACAAGGGCTCCAATAGGAAAAATAGCTCAGTGAGGAAAGGAAATAAGTAAATAAACTACATGAGAAATAATGAATATAAAATATTACAAGAACAGTAACAGCATTAAAACATATAACGTAGGTAACAGTTTCAAGAGATACCTTATCATTTGTGCCATAAAATCTTTTTTTAGAAAAAAAATATGACCAAAATTTCTTCATTACCTTCCCCACGCAGTATGGAACTACACGTCCCCTTATGACTACCCAACCTTTACAATTTTTTTCTCTCTCTCTTTTCCAACATCTCGTGTTTACGTAATTGAAAGGAGTGTGTGACAGACCGGCTTATGAGAAACGGCATAGTACGGGAAAATGCCTGGATCGCTTTGGAAATCTTAAATGTCACTCTGTCGGCAATGAATGATTGGCAAAAATAGAGAGAGAGAGAGAGAGAGAGAGAGAGAGAGAGAGAGAGAGAGAGAGAATAGAAAACTTGTTTAAGAACCAATTTCACGAGGAGAGAGAGAGAGAGAGAGAGAGAGAGAGAGAGAGAGAGAGAATAGAAAACTTGTTAAAGAACCAATTTCGAACGAATTTCATGACGTAAACGAAAGAGAGAGAGAGAGAGAGAGAGAGAGAGAGAGAGAGAGATAGTGGAAAACTTGTAAAAGTACGAATTTCAGGAGGTAAAAGAGAGAGAGAGAGAGAGAGAGAGAGAGAGAGAGAGAGAATGGAAAACTTATAAAAGAACGAATTTCAGGAGGTAAACGAGAGAGAGAGAGAGAGAGAGAGAGAGAGAGAGAGAATGGAAAACTTATAAAAGAACGAATTTCAGGTGGTAAACGAGAGAGAGAGAGAGAGAGAGAGAGAGAGAGAGAGAATATGGGCGGAGGGGCAAGGTGACATGGCAAGATGACTGGGCAGGAGAAAGACCTAATATTTGCTCGAGCATTACTGAAATGGTTTCGATGGTGCCCTATGCAACCACAGCACATACATACATACATACATACACGTAATGGAAAGGCAATCTCTCTCTCTCTCTCTCACACACACACTCTCTCCCTCTCTCTCTCTCCAATTCAAAATAACATACGCACATAAAATGTTAATATGAGTGCATAAGTGTTCTTGTATATACTATAATCATTTCATTTACAAACAACAATAGAATGAACAGCTTCAAAATTTGACAATCTTACATAACCCACTTTTAACAAGGGAATCCCATTAGCGAATCCCCTTATTGAGCTACTTGTTTTGCAACCCATCAGCATTCACAATGTAATGTCAGCGTGACACATTGTCACGTCCCTGGAACAAAACTTATCCTATTTACTATCCAAAATAGGCAATATTTTCCCAACGGCCAATATTTTTTTTAAGTTTCGTAATGGCTTTAATACTTTTATAGATACCTAACATATTTTCCCGGGCTTATCTCACTACATACTATCTAATTATGTAAACTTTTGTTGATTTATCTATGTTTATTTACAATTTCAATATCAGTTTTGGGCCATCTATTGTATCTAATATTGATATGCTAGTAAATAACCTTTTACGTTTATTTCACATAAATACCTGCTCATCCTGTACAATGAAAATAACAACAACAACTACAACACTAATAATAATAATAATATCAACAACAACAACAACAACAATAATAATAAAAATAATAATAATAATATACTGCATAACAATTAGTTCTCAAGTATCAGAACCCTACTGTCACCAACATCGTTATACAATAAAATGTCTCGATCTCAGAAACTGAACTATACACTACAATACAAAAAACGATCCATCAAAACCTATAATATGAAGGAGGTTACAAAACACAAGTCGATGCATATGGTTAAGGCGAAAATACTCTATAAGTTGAAGAGAGAAGGCTGCCCCATACAAAGGCGTCAACGCAGAGAGTTTTCGCCACTCACCTCCATATAAAGCAGGAAAAAAAGACATTGCCATCTGCCATCTGACATCAACAGTCTCCCATTGTGATGTCTCTTCCTATCAGTGGAATATTCGGTTTCCAGCGAGTTGATGAAAACGACTAAAAATGTGGGACTTAACTCCGTCATCATAATAATAATAATAATAATAATAATAATAATAATAATAATAATAATAATAATAATAATAATAATAACAATATTGTCTTTAAATCATTCATATATTATATCTCTATTTTGATAGATCTTCATATCTATTTTATTTTTATTTCTACAATATCTACACACTATACTGTATATCAATGAAATCTAACGGATAATTTTCTTAAATCATATTTCTCTCCCTGGATCAATGCAATATGTTTTCATTCTTTTTCCCCAACTGTAATCTATAATCTTCTTCTTCTTCTTTATCTACATCTTTTCCCACTTCTATTGGGAGGAGAGTAATGGAAATGGAGGTACAAGGAACGAGAAGGAGAGAGAGACCAAAGCGGAGGTGGGTGGACTGTATCAAGGATGACCTTCGATCAAAGGAATTAACCGGTGATGAGGTGTGGGACAGAGGTAGATGGAGAAAGCTGACCAGAAACATCGACCCCACATAGTAGTGGGAAAAGATGTAGACAAAGCAGAAGAAGATTATAGATTACAGTTGGGGAAAAAGAATGAAAACTTATTGCATTGATCCAGGCAGAGAAATATGATTCAAGAAAATTATCCGTTTGATTTCCCTGATATACAGTATAGTGTGTAGATTGTAGAAATAAAAATAAGATAGCTTTGAAAATATCTCAAAATAGAGATATAATATATGAATGATTTAAAGACAATATTATTATTATTATTATTATTATTATTATTATTATTATTATTATTATTATTATTACGGAGTTAAGTCCCACATTTTTAGTCGTTTTCATAATAATAATAATAATAATAATAATAATAATAATAATAATAATAATAATAATAATAATAATAATAATAACAATAACAATATTGTCTTTAAATCATTCATAAATTATATCTCTATTTTGAGATATTTTCAAAGCTATCTTATTTTTATTTCTACAATCTACACACTATACTGTATATAAGGAAATCTAACAGATAATTTTTTTTAAATCATATTTCTCTGCCTGGATCAATGCAATATGTTTTCATTCTTTTTCCCCAACTGTAATCTATAATCTATATATGGATATGTTTACGAGTTACTTATCTGTTATTTTCAAATGAATTTTACAAGGATTTTTTCTCTACGCCCAAAGACTTTATCTATTCTATAAAAGGCAAAAATTTCGGTTTCAATCTATGCGCAGTCTTTTTATTTATGTAATATATATATATATATATATATATATATATAACAATTTACACTTAACTATAATAATAACTCTATTCAACACAGCATTTTAACAAACATCGACCATTATAATACCATCAGTTACTTCAAGAAAAACCTTAAAAGCGATAGGGATATTGATATAGAATCTAGTCTTCTCTCAAATTCAATATTCAAATTTGTTTCCCATAAAATATTTAGCTGTCGCTCTCGAATGACTTGCTGTCAAGTTTTAAAAATCAGGAGAGGATAAGAACAACAGTTAGTCGTCTACATTCTTTTAATAATAATTTTTTTTCTATTCTTCTTCTTTTTGACAAAGGACTCTGTTGTGGTGGCTGACACAGTAACTTCCCTGACTGGAGAACGCCAGACTGGGGTTCGAGTCCCGCTCAAACTCGTTAGTTTCTTTGGTTGCTACAATCTCACCATCCTTGTGAGCTAAGGAAAAGGGGATTTGGGGGAGCCTATAGGTTTGTCTGCTGAGTCATCAGCAGCCATTGCCTGGCCCTCCTTGGTATTAGTTTGGGTGGAGAGGGGGCTTGGGTGCTGATCATATGTGTATATGGTCAGTCTCTAGGGCATTGTCCTGCTCAATGGGGCAATGTCAATGTCTTGCCCCTGCCATTCATGAGCGGCGTTTAAATCTTTAAACCTATGGGAAAGGAAATACCAGCTATCTTTCTTTGCTGTTAACGATGATTTTTCACATCTCTAGGTCCCTTATAATTAAAGTGCCGCGATATATAAGTAACTCATTACTTATGAAATACTTGATGTAACTGTAATGGCAGAGAAAAAGAAATCTATCCCTTATATTTAAAGGGCCGCGATATATAAGTGACTCATTACTTATGAAATATTTAATGTAACTGTAATGGCAGAGAAAAAGAAATCTATGAGTAAGGGAACTTTGGAGCTTTGAACTCTTATAAGGTTTGGAAGAGAAAGCAGAGAGAAAGTTTAGAAGTAGGAAGAATTGCAGAACCGATTATACTCTAAGGACGTGAAGGTAGAGAATTGTATCAGACTAGGAAAAAAAATTAGACAAACTAAAATACTTTGGTAATATGAGATTAGGAAGGGTAAGGAATATAGATATACAGTAGGGCGACGATACGGTATAAAAAGTAGGTCTGGACTGTTGGAAAGATGGATGAGGTAATTTTTTTCCCCCCAGATAATTTAGTCACGTAGGGAAGACGTGTGATACTGAAACAGGGTTTGCGTTTTGTAACTCTTGGGAGAATGGAAAGGAGCGAGTGATTTTTTTAATGCCAAATACGTAATCTCACAATGGAATACATTCAATGGCAAGGCTTACGATAAACAGCTCGTTTAGACAAGCCACAGCCTTATACGTAAGTATAACAGACTATTTTGTAAATTTTCTTCGCAGGTCATCTTAATGAAAGTTAAAGGATGAATGTGGCAGTGACTATCTAGACAAGCCACAGCCTTATAAGTAAGTATAACAGACGATTTTGTAAGTTTTCTTCGCAGATTATCTTAATGAAAGTTGAAAGCTGAATGTGGAAGTGACTAAGTAAGTTTTCTCTCTAAAACAACTCGTTTCACTAAACAACCTTCTATATTTTCCTCTCATATCAAAAACGCCTTTTTTAAAAAATCTTTAATTTTTTTAATATATTTCTATGAATCAATACCAACAGGAAAGAGAATGAAAATGCAAATAAGAAATAATAAGTAAATAAAATAAATAAAATAGGACTAGAAATCCGATACCGACCAATGCGACAGAACCAAATGATAGGCAGTTACCAAAAGTAACGGTTACGTAATTTCCGGGCAAATTGGTTGTAAGATGTAAATGTAAAGCTGCGTGGTTTGTCGATGTCACACCACTCGGAAAGATCCGGCTGGATAGGAATAAAAACTTGCCTGGTAAATAAAAACCCACACATTTTCCCTCATCTGCTATTAAAGTACAGCTGCCTACTGATTAACATTAAAATACATTCGTTAGTGATGTCTATCTGGTTTGTAACAACCACTGCTACATGTACTTAACATATTTCTATGACTTATGTAATATATCATTTGGGGGATTTTTTCTACTTATTTCTCTGATTAGCCTACTTGGAGCATCTCTATTAGAAGACAATTACATAAGAAATAGATCCTTGAATTAAAACCTGGCCAATAATACGTACGACTTGTGTCAAAGGTTAACTTCTATCCATAAAGTGGAATGATACAATTATTGCCTCTATTCTTCTTTCCATGAATTCAAATAAAAGTACACAATACATCTCCGATGACATAAAGAATGTTCTGATATACCTTGGACTGAGTCCATAAAATTTGTTTTCGTCAACTAGTTTAAGATCAATATATTAGTATCGTGATATTACATTGGTACAAACTATAACATGGTTGATTCACTAATTTCGGGACCCGCCAAATTTATCAATGTACCTCTAAAGGGTCCCTTCTCCAATTAATTACTTTCATCATTATATATATAGCTTAAATATGCTAAATACATTAACTAATGACCTCCATCGCCGGCTTTATGGTGACATTCATTTCAGATAACATCTAAACAACACCCAATCTCTGGATAAAAAGGTTTAGTAACTATTTCATGTTTCGTAGATGGACTTGAAATTAAAGAAAAAATATAGAAATAAAACATTAATATGCACCATGTTCTTTTTCATACTAAGGATATTCTAAGCAGTAATAATAATATGTATTTGTAATGTGTGATTCTGTCAAATGAGAAACCAGTCATCCATTTCAGTAAAAAAATAATTAAATATTAAACTTATGAACGACTATGGATGAGGGTATTTCGTCCCATAATTAAATTAATCATATGAAGATGAAACTAATACATACACAACATACAAATGCCTAAAACGATAAATAAAAATAGCTTAGGAGAAAATAATAGACAGCAAATGCAAAAATTTCTAAATAATTAAAAAAATTCCGACAGTAATAAAAACGAAAACCTACGAGCAAAAAATTACCTGAAAACTTACGCGAAGTTGCTAAAGAATGACTAATGACCTGAAGCTCGACACATTTTCTCTATTAAACACAAAACTACGAGTAGAATATCAATGTATCTCGACAGCGACGACTTTACCCAAAAATGGAAACATGTATATATATAAAAAACAGGTGAAACCTGAAACCCTTACTAACTCGAACATGTACTATATGTTGACAGACTGACTAATTGTTCAAGTCAAAAGCATTCAGGTTTTCCTATTTACTGGAAAACTTTTCCTTTATCGACCTCATTCATTTATCCATAAAATATTACGAGTAAACTTTTTCTTTTTAAATTCAATAAATAGTCTATTTATACAAATATTACAAATTCAAAATTTTAGTCAAAATTCAACGTTGGTCATCAAGAACTAAAAGCAAACAATAATGTACTCGATTTCTTCTTTAAGAGAAACAACTGATAAATTCAAACGAGAGAGAGAGAGAGAGAGAGAGAGAGAGAGGAGAGAGAGAGAGAGAGAGAGTTTTCAGAAGAATTTACGCATTCTTTTTCCCTTCAGTTAATTCGAAAATTAAAAAATAATTGATTGTAACAGAAATTTTAATGCTTCTCGAAGTAATGAACTTTTTTCCCGGGGTGTGATATGCGATTACCCATATCTTTTAAGACTTAACCGATGCCAAGTGATTTCTCAGGACAAATAACAAATAGAATTAGACGAGGAAGCTTTTTAAAGGGAATTAATATCATCTACGTGTACTATATACAGTACATACAGATATGTAAATAAATATATATACAGTAAATATATGCTTATTTATATAAATATATAATACACATGTATACAGTATATGTACACACATACATATATACATATACATATATACATATATATATATATATATATATATATATACGCACAAACACGTAATTATGAAAGTGAGATGGAGTAACACAAAAATAAAATATCAATGAAAAAAGAAACTGTTAATGAGAGAGAGAGAGAGAGAGAGAGAGAGAGAGAGAGAGAGAGAGAGAGCATTCGTCAAACCACAACTGGCCAACGATAGATAACCCAGATATACGGACTAGTGTGTTTGGCATCAACCACCGTGCAACACTGAAGCCGATTTTTCGTCCCTCAAACGGGGTCAGTGGTTCCTGGACAGACTTCCCTTCTATTTTACCATTTCTTCTTCTTCGTCTACATCTTTTCCCACTTCTATGAGGGGTTAATGTTTCTGGTCAGCTTTCTCCATCTACCTCTGTCCCACACCTTATCACCGGTAAATCCTTTCCATTTTACCATTTCTCTTACTAAATTCTGATGACTCAAATGAAAAAAAAAAATTGCATTACTATTTGTACATAGATTTTCCTGAATTTATGAATAAGAAGATATCCATTAAGATAAGTATGTTCATTTTAAACAGCCTTTAAACATAAACAAACCCAACTTCAAGCATACATAAGATAGTGAAAAGTGTCTAAAATTCCATAATCTGGAAGTATGCGAGACGAAATAGTAGTCTGACATACTGATCTGAGTTGAGTAGAATTTCCTAAAATTGATACTCATGCAGCATGCTATAAATGATAATCTCAAAGTGAAAACAAGGTGCACCGAAGCCAAAATCAAGAACAGGGTCATGTCTCAAGGAAGCCAATTGACTATCATTAAGTATTAGATGCTTATTTGGATTCTATAAAAATATGGTATAGATTTGCCGAGAGAGAGAGAGAGAGAGAGAGAGAGAGAGAGAGAGAGAGAGAGAACACTAACTCAGAAAAACTAAAAACAAAACTTCCTTTGTTTCATTACTTTAGATAAGTAAATTTACATATTATATACAGAAAGTATCTACTGTATATACACAAATAAGATAATTTGCAATAGATTTTGCATTACTTTTTTGTTTAATGATTAGTGCTACGCCTGTCCGCTAGGGTTAGCTTTACCAAGATATACGTATCCTTAGGCTTTGAACTTTACCGTCTCCGGAAGACCCAAAACTCCTAAAGATTAATAAGCACCTTTCACAATGGCCCATTTCCGTTTACAAACGTAGTAGAGGGAACAGACGCACTTATCTTCAAAGGTTGCCATTTTACCCTTTTAATATCTTAACTTGCCATATAAAAACATTAGAGTAACCCATAAGTGTCGTTCCATCGCTTCCACGTTATCGGACCACTGTCTAACCTCAATTATGCGATAAAGCTTTGATCTAGTTCGCAGCATCGTTACTATATAGAAATATGGAAATAGCTACTACTAGGATTCACTTTATCTTCAATGATGAAGGCAAAAAAAAGTTAGTTCTTTGATAATCTGTAACAAATGAAGTGGTCTGGAGGTCCCATTTCGTTAGAAATACAACATAGGATCGAGGGATTTAATTTATTAAATTTATTCATATAATCTATTTCAATTCAATCTAATTATTTAATTTACTGATTAATTTATCAATTTATCTGTATACTTCTTCCTTTTTTCGAGGTGGAATACATCCTCATACATATCAACATAGCAGGTGGCCTATTGAAAACTTCCCTGCCTGACAATCTCCGGACTGGGGTTTCAAGTCCAGCTCAAGCTCAATAGTTTCTTGTAGTGCCTTCAACAACACTATCCTAGTGAGCTAAGGATGGGGGGTTCGGGGGAGCCTATAGGTCAGCCTGCTGAGTCACCAGCAGCCATCGCCTGACCCTCACAGATCCTAGACTGGGTGGAGAGGGGTTTGGGCACTGATCACATGGATATATGGCTAGCGTCTACGGCATTGTCCTGCTAGCTAGAGCATTCTCACTGTCCCTTAACTCAGCCGTTCATGAGTGGTCTTTAAACATTTAAGTCAGTCTACCGAAACTGAAATTTATCTATACGAGAGAGAGAGAGAGAGAGAGAGAGAGAGAGAGAGAGAGAATCTACAATAAATGAATACCGAGAACGTTAAGGAACCAAACTGATATACTCAATACACATTCTTTCTAGCACCACTTCAGAATGTTCCACATGTGAAGAATATTGAACATAAAGCGTAAAACAATTCATCATCATCATCATCATTTACTCTTACGCCTATTGACGCAAAGGACCTCAGTTAGATTTCGCCAGTCGTCTTTATCTCTAGCTTTTAAATCAATACTTCTCCATTTATCATCTCCTACACGCTTCATAGAAATCAGCCATGTAGACCTGGGTCTTTAAACTCTTCTAGTTACAAGTTTGGTGAACTAATCTCTCATGGGGAGTGAGAAGAGCATGCCCAAACTATCTCCATCTACCCCTCACCATGATCTCATACACATATGGAACTTGAGTATTCTCTCTTATAGTTTAATTTATAATCTTCGAATATTCTTCTAAGGGTTTTGTTCTCAAATCTTCAAAATCTGTTGGATATTGTTTCATCGACATACCACGATTCATATCCATACAGTAACACCGATCTTACTAAACTGATATAACCCTGATTTTTATTTGTAATTTCAGGCCATTTGATTTCCAAATTTTACATAACCTAGCCATTGTCTATTTTTTTTTTTTTTTCAATCTTTCATTAAACTCCAAATCTAAAGGCCCTCTATTAAAGATCATAGTTCCTAAATATATAAAGGATTTCACATCATTAATCCTTTTTCCTTGCATTGATATTTCATCTTCCATTGCATATTCCGCTCTCATCATCTCTGTCTTCCTTCTATTTATCTTGAGCCCAACTTCATGTGATATTTCATGCATTCTGGTAAGCAAACTTTGCAGTTCCTGTGACATTTTGCAAATAGGGACAGCGCCATCAGCATATTCTATTTCCCATTATTTCCTGTTACCAATCCAGTCCAATCCTTCTCCGCCATCCCCAACTGTTATATGCATTAAGAAATCCCTGAGGAGAATAAACAGCATAGGGGACAACATATTCCATTGGAGTACTCCACTGTTCACTGGAAATTCCTTTGATAGGACTCCATTAACATTAACTTTGCACTTACTATGCTCCTGAACCGACTTAATAAAATTTACATATTTAAGAGGAGCTCCATAATAACGCAGGACTCCCCACAAAATTGGTCGGTGCACACTATCAAAGGCTTTTTCACTGTCCACAAATACCATCAAAAGGGGATTTCTATATTCTACACATTGCTGCACAACTTGGTCAGTACAACTTCTGCTTTTTCGAAATCCTGCTTGTTCATCTCTCAGCTTTTCATCAATCTTTCTCTCTAGTCTCATTAGAATAAGCATACTGTATATTTTCATGGCAACTGATTAAGTGTGATGCCTTCGTCTGATCTACTTTTTTGCCATTTTCACCAGCACTCCTAGCCCCTATTTATCAGGTTTTGCCTCTTCATGCCACATTCTACAAAATAATCTTGTAAGTATTCTGGGAGTCACTTCATTTTCGGCCAATATCATCTCAGCAGTTATTCCACTGTCTCCAGGGGCTTTCCATCACTTGAGTTTTTTTAGGAGAGCTTCGACTTCAAACATACTGAATTCATTCAAGGGCACATCAAGGTCTTCCTCAGCTTCAAGTATATCAATCATATTATTCCCTTCATATCTTCTATTCATGACCTCACTAAAGTGTTCCATCCAACGTTGCCTTTTTTCATCTTCTATTGTCATAACAGATTATCTCTATTGTTTATGGGTATACGCTGCTTCTGTTTTGCCCTAAAAGTTTTCATTAATTGTATCCTGGTGGAGTTACAAGAACTTTGGGTGTGGAGGAAATGCCCCCTAAATCTCAATGACGTCACTGGCAGCATGGTGATGGATTGGATTAAATAAATTAGACAAGATGTCTCTTCGGCTTCTACTCTCGATGCCTGGTGGATGATCTTACTGGAATCAGTATGGACCAGCAGGGGTCATTAGCCTTAGTTAGATAGGCACTGCGCATCACAAAGGACTGGCTATCCTTTGATGGATTTAGCCAATGGATCCTCTATGGATTTAGTCAATCCATGGAAAGAGAAAATGACAGAATGGCCACCAGTCCCGGGCGTAGCGGGGTGCCAAGAATCTCCCAGTTTATAAATACTTAAGAAAAATTGAAAATTGGAAATTGGAATGTTAGAACCATGAATCAAATTAGGAAGTTACAGCAAGTGGAAAATGAAGTTATGAAATATAGTTTGGATATCTTGGCTATAAGTGAAACACGTTGTCAGGAAATTGGTAAAGAAATCTTAGACCAAGGCACTATAAACATATATCTACTCAGGAAGAACAGATGGAGTTGGAAAAGAAGGGGTGGGAATGATAATGACACCAAGGGCAGAAAAGGCATTAACGGAATAGAGAACTGTAAATAGTAGATGGTTACTTGCAAAGTTTAAATCCAAGCAGCGCAATATGAGTATTATAGATGGCTATGCACCAAACTAATGACTCCTCTGAACAAAGGAAAGATGAATACTATGATGATCTGCAGAGTGTAATCGATCTGAGAGAGAGAGATATGAAAATTGTAATTGATGATTTCAATGCTAAAATTGGAAGGAATAATCAAGGTATAGAAAATGTGATGGGTGTTGAGGGTCTTGGCGAACTTGCAAATGAAAATGGAGCACATTTCATAAGTTTTTGTTCAACAAACAATCTTGTTATTGGAGCTACTCTTTTCCAGCGCAAGGACATCAACAAATATACATGGACTTCACAATGTGGAAATTATATAAATCAAATAGATCACATAGCCATTAAATAAAGAGAAAATGAGGACTCTGAGAAATGTAAGAAAATATAGGGGTGCAGATATTGGTAGTGATCACCAGCTCCCCATTGCCACACTGAAATTAAAATTGAAAGCCCCAACAGAAATGTAGCTAGAATACCTAGGTTTGATACAACTAAGATTCTAGAAGAGCAAAGAGAAACATTCGCAATTGAATATAGGAATCAATTTGTAGTCTTAAAGACTTTAAGAGACGAAGAGAAGACAAATAATGAAGAATGGTGTGAAATTAAGAACATTTATCAGTCACTTAGTAGTGAAGTTTTGGGACATGCAGTAACAATGAGAAAACCATGGATAACAAATGATACTTGGTATACTATAAAGAGGAGATAACGACAGAAATTGACAGTTGAAAGTAAAACAACTAATCGAACAAAACATTTGTATAACTTGCCGTTGTCTTAGATCCACAATGATAAGCAATTCCCCTAAAAATGGCAATACTAAGAAAGTGTTTAGGATTCATATCCACAAAAGCAACTGATAAGGCGACGGTCAACGACTCAAATTGTCCAGATCTCAACATCGTTAGCTAAATGAATCTTATCTGGGTAATTGAAGCAAATCAAGCCACGGTACAGGTTTACACTATCAGCAAAAATAATCGTTGAGGACAAAAAGGTAAAAACTCTGATAATGTAAAAATAACGAAGAGAGTAAAAGCTCGATAAAAAAAAAAAAAATTGACCTTAACAAATCTAGCACAATAGATTCTTCTGAGGTAAAAAACAAAGACAAAGGCATCAGAAAGAATAAATGGCACATGAATGAATGCTTATCTGAATTAAGAAAATATTTACTCTTAACATCTCCTAAAGGCAAAAAACGTCAAATTCCAAATACAAGATAAATGTCGATTTGGGGAGGGGAGGTAACCCCCGACCACCCTACCCCATGTCACGCCAGTGGCCGTAGTGATGTCTTGAACAGGTAAAAGCAGCTGATCTGTCGGGTTGTTGGTCCGTCAGACCACTGCATAAATCAGAAGGAACTGCAATAAAGGGAGCGTTGGGAGGGGGGAGAGGGAGGGCAGGAAGCAGGAGAAGGGAGCAAGTCTTCTGTCCATCATCATTAGCGGGTTTTAAATACCCATCAAGTCAGCCTCGGCAGACATCATCAAATTAAAAGCTTCCACTTAATGCTGCCATGAGAGAGAGAGAGAGAGAGAGAGAGAGAGAGAGAGAGAGAGAGAGAGAGAAGAGGAAAATTACAAAAGGAATGGTGGGTGTTTCAACAAAATATGGTAGAATCAGAACAAGATTGTTAACTGAATAAAGAAACTATTAACTCATGGTATAAATGTGCACTTTCCTTACCTGCAACCTTAATGACTGGCTTTTATAGTGGAAGCCAAGGGTAACCACAAGCTAATTACCCAAAAACATCATTAATCGTTATGCATCATTAATATTGTCGTAACATTCATTCGAACCAGGTGTAACCCTAAAAGGAATAAGCACTTTGCATTATTTTCCTATTTTCCAACCATCACTGAGGAATACTGCATAAAATTAACAGTCAATCGAAATTTACTGATCTTAATTCGAAAGAAAATGATATATCATGAATATCGGCTTTCATAAAGGAACTAGATTATCACCTTAAGCAATAGATAAATAACAGGATATCACACACCTGACTAACATGCTATATTGGTATTTATGTTTCAAATAACACGCAAATGGTACAGGGAATACGATACCCAAAGGGATATGAGACACGATAAGTACACGTACCAGGGGCCGGATTCGAACCATCCATGCCTCTGAATGGCAATAGAAGTGGAAATTCACGTCTGATAGTGACAAAATTACTTAATAAGGATGAACATTAGAAGGGGGACCAAGAATTTGGAATTTTGGCTGTCATCTATCGATAAAAATATTATATATGTATGTATATATTTATATTTATATATATATATATATATATATATATTTATTTATATATACTGTGTATATATATATATATATATATATAAATATACATATATATATATATATATATATAAACTTTTTATATTTAAATCATATAAGTGAAAATAAAAACATGATCAGAGGTAATCACATCACTACCAATGATATGATCTAAAACGTAAGCAGTCTTCTTTATCAAAGCAGACCAGTTATCATGGCCTTCGACGTTCTCTCTCTCTCTCTCTCTCTCTCTCTCTCTCTCTCTCTCTCTCTCTCTGTGTTAGCATGACATAGGGGAAGCATTGATAAGACCACAGGTCCTGCCTTTAAAGATACCTGTGGCACGGAAACTACAGGCATACAGTACATCAACAGTAAGCGGTTAAGAGAACTGATCCCTTCTGAGATCAATTTATATAACTATTTGATGCAGTTACGATCATTTTTACACCTTATATACTTTTGAACATCAAAAAAACACCTTATATACTTTTGAACATCAAAAAACCTTATATACTTTTGAACATCAAAAAACCTTATATACTTTTGAACATCAAAAAACACCTGATATACTTTTGAACATCAAAAAACACCTTATATACTTTTGAACATCAAAAAACACCTTTTATACTTTTGAACATCAAAAAACACCTGATATACTTTTGAACATCAAAAAACACCTTTTATACTTTTGAACATCAAAAAACACCTGATATACTTTTGAACATCAAAAAACACCTTTTATACTTTTGAACATCAAAAAACACCTTATATACTTTTGAACATCAAAAAACACCTTTAATACTTTTGAACATCAAAAAACAGTCATCATTAGCCTGGCCTATATAAACACATGCATAAGTCATTCATGAAAATCAGTTTACTTAACGACAATTTTCCGGACAAACTCCATGGAATTATCACAATGCAATGTGTATATAGTTATTAACCTTGACATTTCTTAATATGATTGACAGCATTAACTCTTCAACTTTCATATTAAAGTCCCTTGTGTCAATCATACCTCTGGAGAAAATGTGTTAATTCCACGCTCACAGACTCTTTCAAGTGAGCGCAGCTCAATATTACAGCCTTAAAGGCTTAAATACATGTTCAAAAAAATCGTCAAAATTTTGCATCAAAATTTTGATATCAAAATTTTTATGCAAAATTTGATCGTGTGTAGGACTTTTTGATGTCAAAACGTCCTACACACGATCAAATTTTGCATCAAAATTTTGATATCAAAATTTTTATGCAAAATTTGATCGTGTGTAGGACTTTTTGATGTCAAAACGTCCTACACACGATCAAATTTTGCATCAAAATTTTGATATCAAAATTTTGATGCAAAATTTTGACGATTATTTTGAACGTGTATTGGCCCCTTTACTATTTAATGGCACATCTATTTTACCTGAGCTTTACAGGTAAAGCCAAATTTATATTAAACTTTATTATATAGCTTCAAAGGTTCTGACTTATGATTTTGGGCTAAATAAACCAGTGCTGACACCTGTAAAACCCTTCAGTGCCCAGAATACTTGAAGGTACACAGGGTTTCCGATGCCAACCTTTACTCATTCAGTCAACCGCTGCTGTTTTGGGGGGTTGGCAAGCCTGAAACGCCTGAAAGCAGGGCTACCAACGTTAGTTAAGTCGGCCACCACTATTTCACCGTCCTTCTATCCTTGGTGTAATAATGATTCGCTCATATTATGCACAAATTGGTTTTCACCTTGTGTATATCTAAAAGTCCCTTACCGAATTATTCATTTAGGCCATATAGCCCACACCTGGGGCTCGGGAGGCCATTCACAGCCGTGCCATAGCTTGGGCGGAATCCCGCAGGTGTGTTATGAGGTAAAAGTTAAAAGAGTTTGAATTAAAGTAGGAACAGAGATATAGTTGAAAGCAAGGTCTATATATGTTAGGTCTGGTCACGGACGGGGATTAAGCCGCTAGTGCCTGCGAGGGGACGTATGCACTACGCTGGAGGCTTAGTTCCACTCACCAGGGTGAAGCGGATTCAGTCCATACCTGTTAATCGTTTGGATCATTTAATTTCCTGTCTTATCTCCACGAAAAAAAAAAAATATTTTAAAATGCCTGAAGTATGTACTGTTTTTGGTTGTTATAGTAGTGGGAAATAGGATAAAGATATCTTGGTGCTACTATAGTGCGAGGTCTACCGCCATACGTCGCCTACCCAGGTGGAGGGTGAGGTCTAGCGCGTGACCAGCTTCCCGGAGCCCCGCACCTAACCATCGAACATGTGAACTGCCCAAATCCATCAAAAACCGGACCTTCCCATATAAAATGAAGCAAATGGAGCTCCTAAATCGCGCTACTGGCCGACCAAGGGAATGGCCCGTGCCAACGAGAACTGTTGGCTGTAATCTACAACAACAACTCCTAAATCAGTTTTTCCCTCGGCCTAAAAGAGATATCATCGATTGAGGGTACTAAACATGTTGCTGAAGGAGTTTTATAGAAGAGTCATTCTGACAGAAGAAGCAGCACTCGCCTTTTTAAGAGAGCACAATCTCTTGGATACAGTTCAAGAAGCAGATCCATGCCGTAAATGTGGTTCTGCCATGCAGGAAAAAAGAAAGCGTAACAGAGGAGGAGAATTCAAGCCGTGTTACGTTGCCATCGAAAGGGTATGGAAACATATGATAACCTGTTTTGATGTACGAAGAGTATATCGCTAGAATAAATGTATGAAAATATATAATAACATGTTTAATGTACGAAGAGTGTATCGCTAGAATAAATGTATGGAAATATATGATAACATGTTTATTTTTTATCTTTATTCCTTTTTCTAATGTAATTAGAAATCCAATTATCTATTTAGGTTATTTCTAAGATATGTTTGAATTAAGTGTTTATTACTTAAACAAATGTATGAAATGTGTTTTTATCTATGAGGGACGAATAATTCAGCAGTAGACCTCACGCTATAGTAGTAACGGGAGGTAGATCTCACGCTATAGTGTGGTAGACCTCACGCTATAGTAGCACCGATATCTCTTTCTATCGCTTCCCAAAAGATGAAAAATTTCAAAAGAAATGGGTACACCTCTGTCGCAGCTAATTAGAACTTACCTTTTACAGAGGGATGTTTCTTTACCTGAAAACCAACATGATTCAGATAAAGTGTGCAATGAGAAAAACTTTATTACAGGGCCCATTGCACAACAAATAACATGACAAAACCCTCTGAGCCGGGGGAAATTATATAACACTAGGAAGGGAACTCTGCCTTTCAGCGACGACACTTGCAGCATTCGATGATATCCAGGAAGAGCATTCTGTACACATGCCCTATCAGGAAACTATGGAAAAATATGTTGTATTGTGAGAAAATTCCTTCAGTAACAGTTGTTAAGAACAGTACTTGATTCAGATGAAAGAACCTGGATAGAAGAGATTTCTAAATCACAAGGAGTACTTGTTCATCCCAGTGATGAATACCTTAATAAACAATTAGAAAAGATGGAGAGGTTGTTCGAGTGCCACCATGGAGAGACGGTATTAAAGACTAGTAATGGAGCCATTAAGAAATTGTCGAGTTATGTTAAAAGTTGTTGAATTACCAGAAGTAGTAATAGGTTACTATGTCCGCTGGGGTCTGATTTTTTAGAATACGGGTTCTAAAAAGACCGGTTAAAAATGTCAAAAGTTTCAGGTAATGTGAATAAGATATAAGTGAACTTTGTATCATTAGATGTCAGTGTCCTTATATTGTATATCTATTATTACATATATACATTATACACGAGGTTTTCAATATCGTTTGCTAATTTCCTTTTAAATGAATATCTGGTCTTGTTAATTCACAAGTAATGTTTAACTATTGATAATTGATTACTGTAAGCAATTTTGATTGAATAATTTTCAGTCGGACATTTCTTTGTTCTTTAATAGAAATAAAAACAATTCTAAGCCGTCATTCAAAAAAAAATAATGAGTAAAGATCTCTCTCTCTCTCTCTCTCTCTCTCTCTCTCTCTCTCTCTCTCATATTCACACACACAAGTAAAATGAAACTGAAGTAGAGGGAATAGGATCGAGATATAATTGGTCTTTACTGGTAATGACTTTAAGGTTTTCTGGTTATCTGCCAAAGAACTGAATCTCTTCTCACCTACTAGTGATGCCATTAAATGCCGATAGAGATGGAAAAGGATTTCCCATAGAGGATTGGAAAAACGGAGCTGGTATGGAATTTTGCATCCGTCTGATCTTTTGATTACCTTTTGATCTTACAGAGACATGCTAATCCGTCTTTTACTTGACCAGGTAGAAGAAACATCATCTACGAAAGCCAAGAAATCCAAATTTGTACGATATAATATTTAATTACACAGGAAAGGAAAATATCGAGTTAAGTAATTATACACCATGAACAGAGACAAAATCAATACGATTTAACAACATAACACAAGATGACATCACCAGAATTATCAAGAGAGCAAAGAAAACAAACTGCGCGATCGATCCCATGCCAATATCTGAAGTAATTGGAGAGAGAGACTTTTCTAGTCTAGCCGAAAAAATAATGAGAATAGCATATGCAAGCATTGATGTAAGTAAGTTTCCTAAATCCGAGAAAATGGCTATAGTTACACCAGTTCTGAAAAATGCACTAGACTACCAGGAATTAAGCTCACATAGACCTATTTCTCAAATCTATCCTTTGTCTCAAAAGTGCTTGAATATGTAATTCTTGAACAACTAGTCAGCTACATAGAAGTAATAGAAGCTTTGCCTGACAACCAATCTGCTAACAGAAAACTATACTCAACGGAGACAGCCATCTGCTCTGTTGTAAATGATATGCTACAAATGATGGATGAAAATAAATGTGGTATCTTAATACTGCTCGATCTCAGTGCTGCTTTTGATACAGATGTGCATGAACTGCTACTAAATGATCTACGGTCCATCGGCGTTGAAGATCAAGCCTTCGAATACCTAAAAGACTACTTAGTTGGTAGAAATTACTGTGTACAAATTGGAAACTCTTATTCATCATATGAACCCTTAAACAGAGGGGTACCCCAGGGGAGTGTACTTGGCCCAATCTTATTCAGCATCTATGCTATTTGTCTATCGAAAATGCTACAAAGGCATGGCGTGAAGTTCAAACTATTTGCAGATGACACACAATTTTACTTCTCCATAAATGATATAGATGACACTACTAACACTCTAAATCGAATCCTTGATAGTGTTAGAGAATGGATGGCATTTAAACAACTAAAAACCAAATGAGATCAAAACTGAATTCATGGTGGTAGGCAAGAGAAACAGCGTGAGAAACTTGGGTAATATTCAAATGAACACAAATAATAACTCGGTGCCGATATCTAGTAAAGATCGAGATCTAGGTGTATTTCTTGACTGTAACCTGTCCCTAAATGCCCAAATAAATAATGTAGTAAAAAGTGCTGGTTATCATCTAAGAAATATTGCGTTTATAAAAAGGTACCTGGACGAAAATTCTGTAAAGAAACTTGTGATAAACTGTGTTATTACCAGTGAAGGGGATTAACTACCTTAACTCTATCTATTACAATTTACCAAAAGTGCAACTTAAGAAATTACAAAACATAATAAACAGAGGAGCAAGACTGATAAAAGGTGTTCCACCTAGAGAAAGGATCAATCCTATACTAATCGATTTACACTGGCTGGCGATTAAAGCGAGAATTGAATTTAAAATATGTACAATAACCCACCAAATTATCAGAACCGGGCGTCCAAAATACTTAAGAGAATTGCTACATATTGCGCAGCCAACAAATCGAGTCGACGCGAGAAGAGATACAGATGGCTTCAAACTGTTGGAACCTAGATTCATGTCTACTTTAGGCCCCGAGACTATATAAGCTCCCATGAAACATTTGAATGATTGAAGACATTAAGGCTTTCAAGAGGGAACTGAAGACTTTTTTATTTCAACAGTCATACAACAGTGACGATTTAACAGTAAATGAACAATACGCGATATGAAACGTTAAATACTCTGAACGATCAAGATAAAAACGACACTGGAGGTCCTGTAGAGAGTGGGGTTCCCCTGCTGTATGGGACCGGAAAAGCAGCTATCAAAGTAAAGTAAGTATTTAATTCCCATATAGCTTAATGGCGGCACGTACCCGAGATGCACCAGACGAAGTCAACTTTTGACCGTGGGTCGGTGATTGACCAGATTTTCCATATATAGACCTTGGTTGAAAGCTAAGCAATGGGTGCAACTAAGAGTTGAGAGGAGACAGTAAAGGTCATGGCATTATTTTTAATCATTTAATCATACTTCCTTCTGAAAGACACATCACACCCGACAATGCCGAATAACTTAATTAAATGACTTCATTACCTATAGTCAATGGTTTTTAGAAGCAATACTCTCTCTCTCTCTCTCTCTCTCTCTCTCTCTCTCTCTCTCTCTCTGTTTTGAAGGGCATCGATACCCAGTATATTTACAGCAGAAGAGGAGAAAAATCATATAGTGAATGGGGAAACAATTGTAGAGTATAACCTTCGCCGGATCAATGAACACTTTCGAACCTATTGTCTCCTCCTAATAGTGGATAACAACAGCCAGTTTTACCACAGACATAAAGTCTCATTTAGATATCGGGTCTCAAGCTTAGCGACCGGCAATAGCTAGCTGTCAGTCTATTAGCAAAGTGCAAAGACTGTGTACCATGATAAAATCAATGGTAAAAGGACATCTCTATATGAGAAAAATGCGTGACTAAGAACGGTTTCGCTTGATGAAATGGAGAGAGATGAAATTATAACTTACATTTGATGGGATGAAGAGAGATTAGACTATAATTATAATTAATTAGATGGACAGAGATGAATTATAATTAGATTTCAAGTGATGATGTATATTTCCCCATTTTAACTTGAAATTTAAACGTATTCAAATCAGCTGTTTACAAAAAAAAAAAAAAGAAAAAAAAACTATGAAACATACAAAACTGCAACATTTCTTTAGCAAAATATCATCAATAAACATAATTCATTCAAAATCATTATTACCAACATTAAAAAATGAAGTAACTACTAATACTAAGGAACAGTATATATATCACAACAACAATGATAATGCCAAAAGTAAAATCATTATTTCAATGTTGGCTTATTCAGCTGCAATAATAATTATGATAATAATAACAACAATAACAATAACATAAAAGCACCCTCTCAAATTTAGATTCAAAGGAGAATACGCTATCATGTTTCCCAGAAATCCACAAGCAGGTGTGAAATTAGATCTGAAAGAGGAAGCCGAAAAGAATGGCCAAAAAGATTACAAAAAGTGTATTTGCTTAAGGTTTTTTTTTCTGCATGACAGGGAAACAAGCATCAGGTCCAAGTTTCTTCTTGACATTTTTTTTTTATATTCGTGATTTAAAACAAATTGAACGTTTCCAGGAAAGCGTCTTAGTCATTACCTAGAATTAATGAGCAGTCTTTGTCCTCCTGGGTGTATCGGTTATATTGCAGTAGTCCTGTTTTTAGAACGTATAAATTCCTATTGAGTTTGAAAGTGGTTGTGCAATATACTAGTAAAGAGGATATGTAAAACGCAGAGAGAGAGAGAGAGAGAGAGAGAGAGAGAGAGAGAGAGAGAGAGAGTAACGTTTTATCTAATCAATTGACATAAGCTTACTTTAATCAGGACTTTTTTTCAAATAGTACGCATAGTAAATTGCATGAAAGTATTTATATGGGAGAGAGAGAGAGAGAGAGAGAGAGAGAGAGAGAGAGGTCCATTGACGAAGGCTTACTTTAATCAGGACTTTTTTCAAATAGTACACATGGTTAAAATGCATGAAAATATTAAGAGAGAGAGAGAGAGAGAGAGAGAGAGAGAGAGAGAGAGCAACGTTATGTCAGGCCAATTGACGAGAGTTTACTTTAATGATGATTTCTCGGAATAACAATCAGTTATAAGGTTTTTTATACTGTATGCATAACAACTAACATGCAAGTATGCAGCTTTGAGAGAGAGAGAGAGAGAGAGAGAGAGAGAGAGAGAGGTGAAGGCGGACGAGTTGCGAATGAGAACAGGAGAAATATGTCAGAACAATTGACAGAAGATACCGAGTGAAGGATAGAAGAGTTTCCCGTCACATAAAACCTTGAACAATGTTAAATTTATGCAAAAGAACAACACACTTTTTTTCTTGTTCGTTTTTCATCAAGAGAAGGATAAATAGCTTTTCTTCATCTGCCCGGGTTTTATTTTCAAATTTCTAATGATATTAGTAGGTTCATTATAGAGTAATTTGGATTATATTAAAAAAAAACAGCTCAGGTAACTGTAACGTTGAATAGGAACAAAGGTTGATTTATTACTATGATATTCTATTCATTACAAATAGTGAATAATATGCAGTGCATTAATTATATGCAGATTCCTCCACGTTCACTTCTGCCAAATAACAATCGGAGTCTACGAGCCAAATGGTGCTACATCAATCTATTTACTAATTGGCGAGCATTCTATTATATTTTTTGTTGGGCTTTGCAATAAACACTTTAATACTGAAGAACCGATAAAATATCTAGACTAATGTTCTAATACTTTAAATATAAATCGCTTAACCAATTTACAGATCCTTTTTTAGATAGTATCTTCAATGTTTGGAATTTTCCCCGAGTAAATTCTCATTGTTACTTTCTAAAGTTGTTTGAAAATTTCCCTAGTAAATTCTAATCGCTACTTTCTATAGTTTTCAGTACATTCTCATAACGATTTTTTTAATTTTCAAACAAATCTTCAATTATTTTCAAAATTTCTAGATAAAATGACATGGGGGTAGATGGAAAAAAGTAGTGGTTACTGTTACCGGAGGTGACTATCCTAGAGTTGGCCTCGTCTAAATTATTATTATTATTATTATTATTATTATTATTATTATTTGCTAAGCTACAACCCTAGTTGGAAAGGCAAGATGCTATAAGCCCAAGGGCTCCAACAGGGAAAATAGCCCAGTGAGGAAAGGATATAAGAAAATAATAAACTACAAGGTAAAATCGATTGGATTAGTTAGGTTACGATAGATAAATTTATTCATTCCAGCATTCATTCATTCAACTACAATAACATTTGTCTCTTTACAAACAAAGTCTGATCCTATTTATGTCTGTTGTAGGGTCTTAAAGGGATAATTTAGACAGCAAACCACGGAATCAAGGCACTGCACTAAAGAGTTAATTATTTTAGCATTGAGCTTATTAAAAGTTTAACATAATTTCCTTCTTTAGTGGAAGCTGAGAAAGACATGAGGCCTACATCTATGTTTTTACATCGGACTTATATATAGTTATCAAGAAACTGATCTCACAGATATCATATGTTCACTAATAAAGATGTTTGCATGATTTTATTCAATTTTGAAGGAACTTTGACATTGCATTAATTTTATATGGTAAGATTTAGATAAAAACACATTGTTTTAGGTTTTTTTGTTAGACAGTGACTTTCACATCGATAGTAAGACTGTAAAATCATCCGAAAGTAAAAAGTGAAAAAGAAAAAGAAGCGAACCTAACGATTTTTTCATCATGGCTAATTTAATACACTCGGTCACTAAGAAGAACGAAAATTACATATATTTAGTTTTTTATCATTACCGACCTTCATTTATCCAAGAAGCCATAACTAGATTTTCTTGACAGCGGTCAACATACATTTCCTCAGTATCATTAATTTTCTAAAGTTCCAGGCCTAAATTTTCTGCATGCATTGACAGCATTTATCATTCAAGACTTTTACTTTCTTCAAATGTAAGTAGTTTGTTTTATTTGAAAACATTATCATTCAATCTCAACTGGGTTTTTTCACTTCTGGTGAGAGCTGACCTTGACTTATGGTTGTGAAACATGGAAGTTAACTATAGAATTGGAGAGAAGACTTTTAGCGTTTTAAAATGAAGTATTGAGAAGAATATGGGGACCAGTATACAATATGACAACAATGAGATTTGGCGAAGTGACACAACCATGAGTTGAGACAACAATCAGACCTACCCTTAATAACCATCATGAGAATACTAAGGCTACGGTGGGCTGGGCATGAAGCCCAAATGGAAGAGAGCACGATTGCCAGGGGAGTGACGCTTGAAAGACCAGAGGGAAGACGACCCGTGGGTAAGAGGTGGGGAGATAATGTTAAAACAGATGTGGAATACCTGGGACATGAACCACCTGACCGCAGGCATGATTATCGTACTGGAGAGAGGGAAGAGCCTTGTAGAGGCAGCTAAAGACCACATGGGCCTGGGAGAGAGAGAGAGAGAGAGAGAGAGAGAGAGAGAGAGAGAGAGAGAGAGAATAATTATAGACACCTAATTAATGTTTTGCTACACTACCATAAATGTTGGTTTTACCATTAATCCTGTCACTGCTGAATTCATCCCTCTGGCTTCTCGCCACCTGCGCTTTTATAAATCGCCAAAGATGGCTTTATTTCCACAACAGTAGCAGCGAGAATAATATACTAAGTATGATAACAAACATTACATATAAAAAATTATACCGCTAGTTGCAATGGCACTGATGACAGATTTTAGGGAAATTTCTAAACATTCGAAGTGAACGGAATAACTCAACATTATATACAACTAGGCGAAAGGATATTGAAATATGCAGATTGTAATTGTACGCACACCTAAATAACATCAGCGACTCCTACGGTATCTCAAAAATTCTCCCTCAACCAACCCTCTTCCCCCCCCCCCCTTTTCTAATAGACACAGCAATGAGACCTTCAAAATCTGTTGACTTCTCGAATGAATGAATGATGTATATGCAATCCCTTCTACCTATTTTTGATTAAGTGGTTTCCTTCCCTGTCAGATACAATGTCAGCTCATCATGCCACTGACGGAGACAGGGGCAGACTCTTGGTAAGTACTGAAGACAAACAAGCTAAAATTATTCTGATATGCGTTAAGTGTACGAGAATTTCTCGTCGACTAGATATCTGTTGTTGTTCTCCATTGTCTCAGACCGTCTCTGTCCGGTTAAGGAAAACAGTCGCAAAGTTGACAGATCGGCCATGGTCAATCTGTCATGGTATGTCAATATAGGGACTGGTGGTGGAGAGAAGAAAAAAAAATCTCACCAATAGAAGTTACAAGCTAAAAAGGGAAAAACAATATTCTCTTCACTCGTTTCTTACAACTACCCAAGAATAAGGGGGGTAAAATTAAATTTTAGTAACATCCGCTATAGTTATGGTGTCCTTTGACTGGCCAGACAGTACTACATTGGATCCTTCTCTGGTTACGGTTCATTTTCCCTTTCCCTACACATACACCGAATAGTCTGGCCTATTCTTTACATATTCTCTTCTATCCTCATACACCTGACAACACTGAGATTACCAAACAGTTCATCTTCTCTTAAGGGGTTAACTACTATACTGTAATTGTTCAGTGGCCACTTTCCTCTTGGTAAAGGTAGAAGAGACTCTTTAGCTATGGTAAGCAGCTGTTTTAGGACACTCCAAAATCAAACCATCGTTCTCTAAGTCTTGGGTAGTGCCATAACCTCTGTACCTGAGCCTTTCACATAACCTCTGTACCTGAGCCTTTCACATAACCTCTGTACCTTAGCCTTTCACTGTCTTGAATTAGAGTTCTCTTGCCTGAGGGTACACTCGGGCACGCTGTTCTATCTTGTTTCTCTTCCTCTTGTTTTGTAAAGTTTTTATAGTTTATTTAGGAAATATTCATTTTGATGTCGTTACTGTTCTTAAAATATTTAATCTTTCCTTGTTTCCAGTCCCCACTGGGCTATTTTCCCTGTTGGAGTCCCTGGGCTCATAGCACCCTGCTTTTCCAACTAGGGTTGTAGCTTAGCAAGTAATAATAATAATAACAACAATAATAATAATAATAATAATAATAATAATAATAATTCTATATACGAACTAATAAATCGTGTCTTTTAAAACAATCACATCTCGCTGAAACGTGATATCACGATCTTTACATTAGATTATAAATAACAGTTTTTGATTGGGGGGGGGATTAAGAATAATTACAAGAACACTGAGAAAACGAGGAATATGGATACGAGTGCAAAACTAAAGTAGAGGATATTCTAATAACAAATAAGAAAAAGAAATAGACGTGGGAAGGACATATAAGAATAACAAATGACAAAGACAAAAAATAACCAAATGGGTCCCTAGATATTGCAAACGAAGAGGGGAAAGGAAGAAGACCATAGATTAACGAGCTAAGATAACCTGCGGGTATAGCCTGGCATAGAAGTACCATAAAAAGACGGAAATGGGAGAACATGTTTGAGGCCTTTGTCTTGCAGTGGGCTAGCAACAGCGGATAATATATATATATATATATATATATATACATATATATATATATATATAATATATAAAACACACATACGAGGGGGAGCTGAAAAGTTCCTGGCTCTAAGAGTATCGTGAAAGGGTAGAGCTGTTAGTTTTACAGGGAGAGGTAGGACATCTCTCTCTCTCTCTCTCTCTCCTCTCTCCCTCTCTCTCTCTCTCTCTCTTCTCTCTCTCTCGTCTCTCTCTCTCTCTCTTTAACACAACTTCACTTCGCTGTAGGGAAACTTATGGGTCGAGATTTTTTTTGCAGGACAATGCACTGGCACACACAGCACATGTAACTATACGGAAAATACGCGACTTTGGCCTCGAACTGGTAGACCACCCGCCGTCCTGCCCTGACCTGGCCGCATCCGACTATCGCCTATTTCCACAACTGAAGAAACACTCAAGGGAACGAAATTTCACTCCAATTCGGAAATGGTGCATTGTACTGCAAAAATAGCTCGACCCATAAGTTTCCTATTGCGAAGTCAAAACTGTGTAGGCAGAGAGAGAGAGAGAGAGAGAGAGAGAGAGAGAGAGAGAGAGAGAGAGGAAAGAGAGAGAGAGAGAGATTTTGCCTATCTTCTCCTAAATAATTGACCTACTTCCCTGCAAAAGTATCAGCACTACCCCTCGTGTCTATATATATATATATATATATATAATCATGGAGAGAAATGCGCATCCATAAAAAAAATAGTTGACAATAATAGCACATTCGAAGAGACCTCAACCTCTGGCTAACCGTACTTGGCATGTAAAAAGAAAAAGGTAAATTTCACCATCAAATAAATCTAGCGATAAAATCAGCGTTCCCCATACACTAAAGGATACAACCATTAAGCGGAGGCACCCCATAAACTAATGGGTTTTAAAGAGCTCCCTACACCCACTCATAAGAATCGCCATCTTCCATTATTTTAACCCTCCGTAATTCTGGTTGGTCCTACTGGCCTTGCTAAACAACACCTACCCAGACCGGTGCCTATTCACCTAATCTATCAACTGCTGCATGAATGGGTCCCATCTCGACAAAAATACATTTTCTATCCAGATTTCAAGAGGGTTCGGAGGGGGAGGGGGTTGTTTGTAAAATAGTGCTAATGTACAAATGAAAAAAAAAAAAAAAAAAAAAAAAAGAGAGAGAGGAGTATTGACAATTGGTAATTGGTGCCACAACACAAAGGAAGATCGTAAAAATAAAAAATTTCGACTGCAGAAGAAGACCCAGTTAGCAATAAAAAGTAATAGTTCGATATTAGGAAGTAGGGAGAGTTCTAGTTAAGAAGGAAAAACGAGTTCTTGTTTAAAATATTTTCATTTCAAAAGTAAAAGTGTGGAGTTCAAAACCTGTGAGTGTTACTCACAAAACCTGAGTGTTAGAACTCAAAAAGATAAGAGAGTTTAAGGTCAGTAGTAGTTCAAAAGTTAAAATAGTTGCATTTCAAATAGTGACAGTGCAGAGTACACAATCTAAAAGAGTTCAACGGTTAGAGGTGAATTTGGGCTTGAAAATATATAACTAAGAATAATCACAACGTCCATGAAATTTCTATATAAAATGAATATTACAGATACAACAACATTTATGAAAGAAAGAAACTGGAGAGAGAGAGAGAGAGAGAGAGAGAGAGAGAGAGAGAGAGAGAGAGAGAATTCCACCATTCTCTAATTATTTCGAAAATCTGTTCCTGGTTAATATCAGTAGAGATGTTACAAAAGATTCACCTAATCCAAATATACTTCCAACACAAAATCACTTTATCTACTATTTCTTCAGGTATCCCTGAACTAGGTACTAATGGACCACTTGCTCCCCGATCTTAAAAACAAAAATATTCTTACTTTTTTAAGTAGTAGGTTGGGCCAGGGCACCTGGCCCCGTTGAGATGAAAACCACTAGAGAGTTATGGTGTCCTTAGACTGGTCAGACAGTACTACACTGCATCTCTCTCTATTTACGGTTCATTTTCCTTTGCCTACACATACACTATAGTCTGAGCCTATTCTTTACATATTCTCCTGTCATCATAAACAAAGACAACACTGAGATTACCTAACAATTCTTCTTCGCTCAATGGGTTAACTACTGCGAATGTAATTTGTTCAGCGGCTACTTTCCTCTTGGTAAGGGCAGAAGACACTCTTAAGCTATAGGTAACCAGCTCTTCTGGGAGAAAAACATTCCAAAATCAAACCATTGTTCTCTAGTCTTGGGTAATGCCATAAGCCTCTGTACCACGGCCTTCCACTGTTTTAGGTTAGAGTTCTCTTGCTTGAAGGTACACTCGGGCACACCATTCCATCTTACTTCTCTTCCTCTTGTTTTGTCAAAGTTTTTATAGTTTATATAGGAAATATTTATTAATGTTGTTTACTCGCTCTTAAAATATTTTAATTTTTTTCCTTGTTTCCTTTCCTCACTGGGCTATTTTTTCCTGTTGGAGCCCCTGGGCTTATAGCATCCTGATTTTCCAACTAAGGTTTTAGCTTAGCAAGTAATAATAATAATAATAATAATAATAATAATAATAATAATAATAATAATAATAATAATAATAATAATGTTAGGGAACACTTTAATGCTCACTTGATCTGACTAGTTTTTTTCTTTAGTTAACTATCTCTACTTATTTACTATAGCTGTTTTTTGTCTCTTTCATATAAAGGGTGCTCCAAGATTATGCATAAGCTTTATCAATAACATAAGTGATTATGTATAAGCTTTAACAATAACATAAGTGACTATGTATAAACTTTATTAATAACATAAGTGATTATGTAAAAGCTTTAACAATAACATAAGTGATTATGTATAAGCTTTATCAATAACATAAGTGATTATGTATAGGTTTTATCAATAACATAAGTGATTATGTATAAGCTTTATTAATAACATAAGTGATTATGTATACTGTAAGCTTTGTCAATAACATAAGCGATTATGTGTAAGCTTTGACAATAACATAGGGTCAGATTAAGATGAATAAAATGGATATCCTATAGTTATGTATGGCCAATTCCAAATTAAATATTCAAAAACATATATTTAACCATATTCACATTACTCCTGTGCAACTTGCACACACAAAATCAAAGTAAATACCATCATATCCAGACCTGCTTTACCTCAATGGACTGGTGTCATAAGGGAGACACCAGACAGATGTAAGATTCATTATTATCATTACTATTATTATCATCATTATTATTATCATTGGCTAAGCTTAAAACCCTTGTTGGAAATGCAGGATGATACAAGCTCAGGGCTCCAACAGGGAAAGTAGCTAAGTGAGGTAAGGAAATAAGGAAATAAACTATGAGAAGTAATGAATGAAAATGTCACTTATAAACTATTAAGTGAAGAGTAATTACGTCAACCTGTTGAACATAAAAACATTTGTAGCAAGTTTGAAATTCTGTAATTTAACCGATTCCACTGTGGATCTTAAAGTGAATTCCAAAATTGGAATTAAGACTTTAAAAAAAAACAAATATATATTATAAACTCTTAAAACAATTTCAGCGGAAAGTTTGAAGTTTCATTATTTAAAGATGGTTTTAAGGCCTTAATCAGTAAACTTTCAGCGATTCGAATTTCAGATGGGTACTGTGGTATTACAAGGTGTGGGTTTATACAACAGTGTATATAGTTTTACTTCACACTAGATTGATATCGAAGAAGCCATCGTTTGATTTCAAAGTAAAACGATTTCCCATTGATTTTGAATGTGAACTGGTCAGCAATCATCCTGATAACATGTCCTCCACCAAAGGATACACAACTAATTACCTAATACGAGTTCTTCTATTAAGCCCGATGCTGGCGTCAAGGAGGCTGATCAACACCAAGCTGCAAATTGGTGGGGGGGGGCAGTTATACTATAAATAAAATATCAAAGAGGGTGGTCAGAAAGATGGAAGAAAGGAACTAATAATAAAGGTACTCTTGAAAAGTTAAAAAGTGGGTCCAGCTAGGGACTCCGCCTCGATAGACTTTATCTAAAACATTATTAACAAGCCATTACTTCAACATCAATTACTCAATCAAATAATTTCTACCAATCTATATATCTGACACCAAAGGTAAACTCGCATCAGACCTCTGATTTCTTTTTTTTTTTTTTTTTTTTTTGTAGCATCTGCAAGTCAAGCCAATTATACACATCAAGTCCCTTTGGTATTGTCCTACCGAGAACATCAACGTCCACTTGACTTGACCCTTGTAGTAACGAACAGGTAGATTCTGCGATTGGTGACCATCTTAGCTCAAGATAATGCGATGGAAGTTTGATCTTTAAAAAGCATGTCAAAGCTCACTCACTTAAAAGGATTCACAAGTTAGTATCATTGGAAAAAGTCAGGCGGAGAGAGAGAGAGAGAGAGAGAGAGAGAGAGAGAGAGAATCTTATACCATATTTGGATGCCATCAAATTGACCTAGGGTCAATATCGTTAAACGAAGGAGAAAAGACTGGGAGACATGTTTAGCAGAAGAATAAAGCGTGAGGTTCATTTACTGTCCATGAAGAACATTAGAAGATGTCTGCTTGAAAAAGGCAAAAGGATAATATACAAAATTATCCACTTTAATACCAGTAGTAATGGTAGTGCATGTGGTAGTATTAAAACTTTATATCCACATGATTGTAAGGAGTAAACATTTTGAGAGAGAGAGAGAGAGAGAGAGA
>NC_090744.1:93235140-93237640 GCF_036898095.1 Palaemon carinicauda
TAACGTACCGTATGCAATTTTTTCCGTGTTTAGGTCGATACATAAACCTCAAATACTTAGATATGATTATATATCAACTGATCTATGCGAAGTTTGAAAAACTAACTGGACGCGTTGCCATATTTGATCCAATATTAAAATGAAGTAAATATAAAAAAAAAGAAATTACTAATAAGGACGACTGGAATTTCATTTACGACAATTATAGCTTCAATATTAGTTGAATAAATTATTACATTTTCTCGGTGATAACACTTCATATGTGTCCTACAAATGAATCGTGCAAGATGAATCATAACTAACAATTTAAGTGATGCAAAGTGGTACGTAATCTCTTTCATTCAAGTAAGACAGCATCGTGAAAAATAATCTCTTTAAGGGTAATCTCTTTCAGTCTCTGCGGTCAAGCTATCACTTGTTGCATAAGCATCGTTGAAGAGTAATCTCTCTGTATCCTGTTGCCCGAGAAAAATTTAATTTTTGCTAGTCCTTTCAGGCTTGAAGAAAAGTAAGATAGGTTAAGTATTTCCTTGACATCTTTAAAGGATCATGAGCTGTAAAGCAATCTCTTATAGTCTTGGTCGCCTCCATGTTAGGTAACTTCATGTCGTCCGAATATAATAATAATAATAATAATAATAATAATAATAATAATAATAATAATAATAATAATAATTATTATTATTATTATTATTATTATTATTATTACAAGCTTAGTTACAATCCTAATTCGAAAAGGAGGATGCTATAGGCCCAAGGGCTCCAACAAGGAAAAATAGCCCTGTCAGGAAAGGAACCAAGAAAATAAATAAACAAGAGATGTAATGAACAATTAAAATATCTTAATAAAATGGTAATCATTTTCCCTATAGACACTTTTAAAGAGAGGGAAAGTGACCTCTAAATAACCAAGCCGCATCGAAGGGAAGAAATATATTATTCCGCAGAGCTTCGAAGTACGGTAAAGTACCTGCGAAGTATTGTAAAGTAGCTTCGAAGTATGGTGAAGTAGTTTCGAAGTACGGAAAAGTATCTGCGAAGTATTGTAAAGTAGCTTCGAAGTATGGTGAAGTAGATTTGAAGTACGATAAAGTATCTGCGAAGTACGGCAAAGTAGCTTTGAAATATGGTAAAGTAGTTTCAAAATATAGTAAAGTATCTCGAAGTATGATAAAGTAGATTTAAAGTACGGTAAAGTATCTGCAAAGTATGATAAAGTACGGTGAAGTAGCTTCGAAATATGGTAAAGTATCTCGAAGTATGGTAAAGTAGTTTCGAAGTACAGTAAAGTATCTCAAAGTATGGTAAAGTGGCTTCCAAGTACAGTAAAGAATCTACGAAGTACAGTAAAGAATCTACGAAGTACAGTAAAGTACCTTCTGCGAAGTATGGTAAAGTGGCTTCGAAGCATGGTAAAGTATCTTGAAGTATGGTAAAGTAGTTCTGAAGTATGATAAAGTATCTCAAAGTATGGTAAAGTAGCTTCGAAGTACAGTAAAGTATCTTGAAGTATGGTAAAGTAGTTTTGAAGTATGATAAAGTATCTCGAAGTATGGTAAAGTAGCTTCGAAGTACAGTAAAGTATCTTGAAGTATGGTAAAGTAGCTTTGAAGTACGGTAAAGTATCTGCGAAGTATGGTAAGTAGCTATTAAGTGCGGTAAAGTATGTCGAAGTATGGTAAAGTAGCTTGGAAGTACAGTAAAGTATCTGTGAAGTATGGTAAGTAGCTACTAAGTATGATAAAGTATCTCGAAGTATGGTAAAGTAGCTTCGTAGTACAGTAAAGTATCTTGAAGTATGGTAAAGTAGTTTTGAAGTATGATAAAGTATCTCGAAGTATGGTAAAGTAGCTTCGAAGTACAGTAAGTATCTGCGAAGTATGGTAAGTAGCTATTAAGTGCGGTAAAGTATCTGTGAAGTATGGTAAGTAGCTACTAAGTACGGTAAAGTATCACGGTAAAGTATCTCGAAGTATGGTAAAGGAGCTACTAAGTACGGTAAAGTATCTCGAAGTATGGTAAAGGAGCTACTAAGTACGGTAAAGTATCTCGAAGTATGGTAAAGGAGCTACTAAGTACGGTAAAGTATCTCGAAGCATGGTAAAGGAGCTATTAAGTACGGTAAAGTATCTCGAAGTATGATAAAGTATCTCGAAGTATGGTAAAGTAGCTACTAAGTGATGGTAAAGTAGCTACTAAGTACGGTAAAGTATCTCGAAGTATGGTAAAGTAGCTACTAAGTACTGTAAAGTATCTCGAACTATGGTAAAGTAGCTACTAAGTACTGTAAAGTATCTCAAACTATGGTAAAGTAGCTACTAAGTACGGTAAAGTATCTCGAAGTACGGTAAAGTAGCTAAGTACTGTAAAGTATCTCGAAGTATGGTAAAGTAGCTACTAAGTACGGTAAAGTATCTCGAACTATGGTAAAGTAGCTACTAAGTACGGTAAAGTATCTCGAACTACGGTAAAGTAGCTACTAAGTACGGTAAAGTATCTC
>NC_090744.1:93245140-93256992 GCF_036898095.1 Palaemon carinicauda
ATTCGGGAGAAAGCCAAACAAATTTTGGATGCTTTCAGATTGAAATAGGTTGAGGGGTGGGGGAACAAGAGAACAGCATGAAAAATCAACAAGTAAAAAAATTAACTGAGGAAAATTGACGCTAAAAAATTAACAGGGAATAAATTATTATTATTACTTGCTAAGCTACAACCCTAGTTGGAAAAGCAGGATGCTATAAGCCCAGGGGCTCCAACAGGGAAAATAGCCCAATGAGGAGAGGAAAGGAAAACAGGAAAAATAAAATATTTTAAGAGTAGTAACATTAAAATAAATATCTCCTATATAAACTACATAAACTTTAACAAAACAGGAGGAAGAGAAATTAGAATAGTGTGCCTGAGTGTACCCTCAAGCAAGAGAACTCTAACCCAAGACAGTGGAAGGCCATGGTGCAGAGGCTATGGCACTACCCAAGGGTAGAGAACAATGGTTTGATTTTGGAGTGTCATTCTCATAGAAGAGCTGCTTACCATAGCTAAAGAGTCTCTTCTACCCTTAAGAAGAGGAAAGTAGCCACTGAACAATTACAGTGCAGTAGTTAACCCCTTGGGTGAAGAAGAATTGTTTGGTAATCTCAGTGTTGTCAGGAATATGAGGACAGAGGAGAATATGTATAGAATAGGCCAAACTATTCGGTTTATGTGGAGGCAACGATAAAAAGAACCGTAACCAGAGAGAAGGATCCAATGTAGTAGCCTACTGTCTGGCCAATCAAAAGATGCCTTAACTCTCTAGTGGTAGTATCTCAACGGGTGGCTGGTGCCCTGGCCAACCTACTACCTACAGTTTAAGAGGGATAAAACGTCGACAGGAAAAAAAAAACAAGGAAAAACATCAACAGAGAAAACTAAAAAGGAAAATATCAAGAGTAAAAACTTCATGGGGAAACTAATGTGCGAGATGGCTGTTAGGTGCTAACAGAGAGGCAGTTGGGATCAAGAAGGTTAAAAAAATTCAAACAATCTGAAACGGAAGAAAAATATTAAGAGGAAAATCGTCATGAAAAATATCAGAAGGAAAAATAAACATAAGACTTTTTTTTGCAGGATACCATATCGAAAAATAATTGAAAGCACATTTTCGAGAAAAAAAAAGAAAAAAAAAAAAACAATATTAACCATTTACAAGTTGATGTAGCATCAGTAAGAAAAAACACACGGAAGAGATGTTGGTTTTGAAGCATTTATATATCCTCATTAACTAAATATTACTTAAAGAACGCAGTATTTTATAAGAGAGAGTAATGCGAAATTAAACTTATGCCATTTCTACGAAAAAAGGGAAAAGTTCAGGTTACCCGTAAATGGAAAAGAGGAAGTTTGGTTAAAACGTTAATAAAAAAAAAAAGTATGGTATATTAGAATGGGCGTAGCACCAACAATGTAAGTCAAAAGCTATAACATTTTAAAATCCTACTGTTTCTAGACCTAGAAGGAATAAGGCGTAATTAGTATAACCATAATTGCGTTTGGTGAAAAAAGGTCATGATCAATATAATTAACATCTACAAAAAAATAATAATAATAATAATAATAATAATATTGAAGAGATCGTGTCTTGTGAAAATCAATAACAAAAGAAGATTAAAAAGTTGTGTAACATTTGTGTTTAAAACCTAATACAAAACTAGCTTTATGAGCTAGTTTTGTTTGTGGGTTTAAACCCAATGTTTGAATGTTAAAGCAAAAGAGCATGTATACTCATGCATTAGTTTGTTTAAACCATATACAGGAGTAAAAAAAGTATTTTAAATATTTAAACCATAAAAAAAAAGAAATAAAACCTATCAATTTTTAATTTAAAGTATCTAAACCATAAAAAAACAATATTTTTTTCTTTTTATTGCAAGTATCTAAATCATATAAAGAGAAATAAAAACTATACATTTTTTATTGCAAGTATCTACAACATAAAAAGGAAAACAAAAAGATTAGAAATTTCTTATTTTAAGTATTTAAACCAGAAAAAATGAAAATTAAGAGTAGAATCTTTTTTACTTTAAATATTGAAAATATAAAAAAAGAAGAAACAAAAAATAAAAATCTGTTTTTAAGTAGTTAAACTATAAAAAAAGAAAAAAAGTCAGAAAAATAATTTATCTAAAGTAATTAAACATTTAAAAAGGAAAACAAAAGGAGTAAAAAATTCTGATTTGAAGTATTCAAATCTTAAAAAAAACTAAAAAATGTCTAATTTCAAATATTTAAAACTTAAATTGGAAAACAAAAGGAGTAAAAAATTCTGATTTGAAGTATTTAAATCTTAAAAAAAGAAAACAAAAATAAAAAATGCCTAATTTCAAGTATTTAAACATTAAAAAAAGAAAACAAAAGGAGTGAAAATTTCTGATTTGAAGAATTAAATCTTAAAAAAAGAAAAAAAAGAAAAAAAAATTTAATTTCAGGTATTTAAACATTAAAAAAGGAAAACAAAAAGAGTAAAAAATTTTGAAGCATTTAAATCTTAAAAAAAGAAAAAAAAAGAAAAAATTTCTAATTTCAAGCATTTAAACATTAAAAAGAGAAAACAAAAGGACTAAAAACTTCTGATTTGAAGTATTTAAATCTTAAAAAAAAGAAAAAAAAGAAAGAAAAAGTCTAATTTCAAGTATTTAAACACTAAAAAAGGAACAAAAGGAGTAAAAAATTTTGAGGTATTTAAATCTTAAAAAAAGAAAAAAAAATGTCTAATTTCAAGTATTTAAACATTAAAAAGGAAAACAAAAGGAGAAAAATATTCTGATTTGAAGTATCTAAGTCTTAAAAGAAAACAAAAATAAAAAATGTCTAATTTCAAGTATTTAAACCTTAAAAAAGGGAAAGCAAAAGTAAAAATTCTGATTTTAAGTACTTAAACCTTGAAAAAGGAAAACCAAAATGTAAAAAATGGTTTTTTAGTGATTAAACCTAAAAAATGGAAAACAAAAAGAATAAATAAGTCTGATTTCAAGTATATAAACCTTAAAAAGGGAAAATAAAGAGTACAAAATTATTATTTAATGTATTTCAACCATAAAAACAGAGTAAAATGTTTTTATAAGTATTCAAAACAAAAACGAAAGAATAAAAACGTCTGATCTGAATATTTAAACCATAAAAAGGAACACACAAAGAGTAAAAAAAATCTGATTGAAAGTATTTAAACCTTAAAAATGAAATAATAAAAGAGTGTAAAACTCTGATTTTGAAGTATTTAAAAGATTAAAGTTAAAAAAGTCAAGATTGTTTATTTCAAGTATTCAAACCCCAAAAATTGGAAAACAAAAGATTAAAAATTTCTGATTTGAAGTATTCAAAATCTAAAAATGAAAAGCAAAAGAAGTAAAAAGAAAAATATTTTAAATATTTAAACCATGAAAAAAGGAAAATACAGCATACATGAATCATGCCCCTTGAAATAAAAACCCGTAATATCACGACTCCAAACTGTTTGTGAGAGAGAGAGAGAGAGAGAGAGAGAGAGAGAGAGAGAGAAAAGAATCCGAGCATGTAAGCTATACAGAAAAAGGTATTGTAAATCCCCACAAATCAGAGCATTAAACCAAGACCCAAAAAAGGCCAACAAAACCTCGCTGACTCAAGTATTAAATCTCGACCCGTCGTCCCTTTACGAGCGATCGCTTGTAACAGGCACAGCACGAAAGACATTAGCGAACGGGATCTGTTCTATCGAGTTACATCTCCGAGATCTCCAGATAAAAGCAGCACAAATTGCTTGTTCGGGGAAGAAAAAAATAGCTGTTTTGCACAGTCGTTGAAAGATCGGGGCACGAGCGCGCATCGGGAGTTCTGTCACTAAAGCGTCATTGAGCGACTTCTGGTACTCATGACCGAGGTGAGCCATCATCATCACTTTCATGATTATGTAACGGGTGTCAAAAACACGCAGGTTGCATAGAGTGGGTACGAACAAAAATTAAAGCGTCCTCTCTCTCTCTCTCTCTCTCTCTCTCTCTCTCCGTCCCACCAAAATAATTCATACTCTGATGATGAAGCAAAAGTGGTAGATTTAGTTGTACCTATGAGACGTTTTATAGCGTCATTGTAAATTAATAGAAATAAAGGCAAATCTAGTAATAAAGAGAGCCATCACTAAAAGACCTAACTTACCAATATACCTTCAAATCCAAATTAAACATTTATAACAATAAAACTATACCAATTCGGAATCAAATAACTCAATGAGATAAAACTAAATCAGGCCAGGGCACCAGGCACCCATTGAGATACTACCACTAGAGTTATTGGGTCCTTTGACTGGCCAGAAAGAATTTCATTGAATCCTTCTCTCTGGTTACGGTTCACTTTCCCTTTTCTGACACATGCACCAAATAGTCTGGCCTATTCTTTACAGATTCTCCACTGTCCTCATACACGTGACAACACGGAGATTACCAAACAATTCTTCTTCTCTCAAGGGGTTAACTACTGCATTGTATTTGTTCAGTGGCTACTTTCCTCTTGTTAAGCGTAGAAGAAACAATTTAGCTATGGTAAGAAGCTCTTCTGGGAGAAGGACACTCAAAAATCAAACCATTGTTCTCTAGTCTTAGGTAGTGCCATAGCCTCTGTACCATGGTCTTCCAATGTCTTGGGATAGAGTTCTCTTACTTGAGGGTACCTTTGGACACTATTCTATCTAATTTCTCTTCTTCTTGTTTCGTTAAAGTTTTTGTGGTTTATATACGAAATATTTATCTTAATGTTACTGTTCTTAAAATTTCATTTTTCGTTGTTTCCTTTCCTCACTGGGCTATTTTCCCCGCTGTGGCCCCTGGGCTTATGGCATCCTGCTATAATAATAATAATAATAATAATAATAATAATAATAATAATAATAATAATAATAATAATAATAAAAGCAATTGGAATTTTGTGAAACCGTTCCAATTAAAAAATTAAAAAATATCTTGAGAGAATTGGTCAAACAAGCAAGAAATAAATTAATCTCGCCGGATCCACTACTCTTACAAGTAAGAAAAAAAGAATACTGATTTTATCCGTGCACGTAATGGCAATCTATTGCTTGAAGATGTGTCGGCATCCAGCGACAAGATCAATTTATCGACAATTTAAAACCGAAGTTACGAACTCTGTCGAAAAGTTACTCATATTAATAAACTGAAGAAGAAATATGAACGCGAATATCAATTCATTAAAAAACAGCACACACTCACACACATACAAATGTGCATGTGTGTATGTAGCCTACACACACATACACAAACGGCGGTGGTGGTGGTGGTGGTGATGATTATTGTTGTTAATTGTTATGATGATACTGGTAGTAATGATTATAACATTTATGATTTGTAACTTAATCTACTAATGTTTGTACTATAATGCAGGTGGAAATATTATATCCCCAAAAATATTTGTCAATAAAATGTCCGATATTGGTCAATAACACTTATGGTATTTTGGCTAATAAAAAAGGGGGGCTTTGAAGCTTACATCAGAAAGATACAGTCTGGTGTTAGTGACTGCATAATACTGAATAACCAGAGAGAGAGAGAGAGAGAGAGAGAGAGAGAGAGAGAGAGAGAATTTTTCATTTTGTTTCCCTTGCTAAAACTATATTTTTTTATTTCTCAATCCATCGCTTAAACCGCGGAAGTCTATCTCATTTATACTAATTTGAACCTAACATTTTTCATTTTACTTTCCTCAACTTGAAAGACAAAGTTTCTCCTTTAAATGAAAACTTTTGACCTGAATTTCCTTAACTAAAACCATACCATTTTCATTGCGTTAACCCCGATCTATAAACCATACAATTTCTATCTAACTTTCCTTACCTTAAATCACACTATAGTTCAAACCTTTAACCGAACTTAAACCGCAGTTTTTACTTTCATTACTTAATACCTTATAGTTTTCTCCCCGAACGAAATTAATTTAGTTCCTCTAAAAGGGCCTACATGACTGACGACTAGGGAGCGTGAAGTGAGAGATGATGAATGGCGAAGTACTGATTTATAAGCTCGAGATATAAACGACTGGCAAAATCTAACTAAGGTCCTTTGCGTCAATAGGCGTAGGAGGAGATGATGACGATGATGTTGATGAAAATGGCAAAATTTTCGGTTCACTTTTTTCCCATCATTCTCCCCCTCTCTCTCTCTCTCCTCTCGTCTGGACCGGACTAAGGAGAGGATGAAGTTGACCCGATGTGGGTTAATTAAGAAGGCGAATTGTGACTTGTTGATGGTTATCTGTGTTGCGGACTCTGAGAGGACTGAAGACTTTGCAAAGCCCAGGAGGCTGTCATTCCGATGCAGATATTTGGGTTAATGATGAGAGAAGAGATAGTGATGAAGATAAAGGTTGGTGATGAGGCATTCTGTTGGGGCTTTGATGAAAGTCTTACGGATGATAATGACAAAGTTGATTATATAAACTGATACTGGAGATCATATCGACGGTGGTGGAGATGATAATGGTGATAATTTAAGCGATTGTAATGATGATACTGGTAGTAATAAACAAGACATTTCTGGTTATAATAATAAATCAGAAGCGTCAAAAATTCTTATTGAGGGATTTAATCAATGGGAACAAATTCATGAATGCTGGCTAAATATGAAGAAGTAAAAATGTCATTAATTTTCTAAGCAAACGTTGATGAAAGAATTTCTTTGGGGGAAAATAAAGAGCGAAGAGATTCTAAATAACAAAAATAATTCAAGCAATAAAGAAAAGATGAATGGTAAATAATTAAATAAATTAGAGAAAGGATAAAATTTATAACTACATTGAACGACGCATCCCCCCATCTCTCTCTCTCTCTCTCTCTCTCTCTCTCTCTCTCTCTCTAAACACACACACACACATATACATATATATATATATATATATACATACATACATACATACATACATACATACATACATACATACATACATACATACATACATACATACATACATACATATATATATATATATATATATACTGTATATATATATATATATATATACACATAGTTCTATATCAATATATCATCATTAGCTAGGCTACAACCTTAATGGAAAGGCAGGATGCTATAAGCATAGGGCTCCAACAGGGCAAAATTGTCTAGTGAGGAAAGGAAATAAACAAACTTCAAGAGAAATAAATAATTTTAAGATTAACATCAAAATAAAGTTTTCATGTGTAAAGTATATAAACTTAAAAATAAACACGAAAAAAAGAAATAAGATAGAATAGTGTGCCCGAGTGTACCCTCAAGCAGGAGAACTCTACCCCAACACAGAGGAAAACAATCATGGTTCAGAGGCTAGAGAACATTGGTTTAATTTTGTAGTATCCTTCGCCTAGAAGAGCTGCTTACCAAAGCTATAGAGTCTTTTCTACCTTCACCAAGAGGAAAGTAGCCACTGAACAATTAGAGTGCAGTAGTTAACCTCCTGAGCGAAGGAGAATTGCTTGGTAATCTCATTATTGTCAGGTGTATGAAGACAGAGGAGAATGTTGGAAGAATAAGCCAGACTATACGGTATATGTGTAGCCAAATGAAAAATTAGCCGTACCCAGAGAGAAGTATCCAATGTAGTATCTATCTGGCCAGTCAAAAGGAACCAATAACTCTCTAGAGGTAGCATCTCAACGGGTGGCTGGTGTCCTGGCCAACCTACTATCTAACTACAGTACTACAAAATAAATTTTAATTACAAAATGTACAATTCCATTAGTAACATCACATAAAAGGCAATAAAGAAATAACCTATATATGTTAGCGAAAGATCATGTTGGATAATACCACATTAATTCAAATTTAGAAAACAAAAAAAAAGACAAAAAATCATTAACTACATACCGCAATAAAAAAAAAAAGCTGTCAATCATCATCAATTTGTGAATAGCGAATTGTTCAAGAGATAAGAGGTATTGGCGATTTTATTCACAGAATGCCTGCGAGAGAGAGAGAGAGAGAGAGAGAGAGAGAGAGAGAGAGAGAGAGATATTCCATGGATACTTTCCATTTTCTCATGGTGAACGGTCCATAAATCAATGTTAAACCTTCAAGCACGAAGTGTTATTAAATAGAAACTAGCAAGTCGACTTAAAGCTGCCTGGACAGACAACGTGGGGGAAAAGAAAAAGAACATCGTGCTCGTTGCACCCTATTTTTCCAAACTCTTGACAAAAGAGAGACTTTTTTTTATATCTCTCCATAAGCATTACTATAGTAAGCATAGGTGGTCATTACAGCAATTGAGATTTCACAAATTACACTAATATTTATATGTTGACTTGTTTTGATTGAATTTCCAGTGTATAGATAAATAAGCTATTCTGAATAACAATGCAATTTACTCCTTGCTCTCATTATCAAACACTTTCAAGGAAAACTACCTGCAAATTGCGCTCTTATTTTGGTTAACAGATTTTTCTATTCAATCACAGCATTACCATTAAACTTAAAAACTAAATCACAGCTTTAGTATTAAACTTGAAAGGCACAAGAAATTACTTTACGCCAATATATTTGCAAAGTTCTCCTCCATCACCTTTAACCCTTTTCGAAAAGGGCAACTACTCCTCTAACAAACCACCCTTACAAACCTTGGTCAGTAACTCAAAATTATCACCGACATATTGAAACTCTCTCTCTCTCTCTCTCTCTCTCTCTCTCTCTCTCTCTCTCTCTCCTATATTATTAAGGTAGTTCTCCTTTCTCCAATTTTTTGCTGGTAGAATTATGCAGTGGTCTTCAACTGTCTACCAGCTATCTTTATGTCCTTATCAGTTACTTATATAAGCTTTCTCAAATGAACATACACCAATTGTCCTCTTTTATCAATCACTTAAACTTTACTTTTATCAAAGTCTAAGGCTGTTAATCTCTTGGAAGAAAACGACACCTGAAAGGTGAGCTTCTCCTGAGGTCAGCTTCAACCAATATTATATTTTACTATTGCATGGCATGTCAAATAAATAAACAACATTGGTCCAGTGTTTGCAGTCACATACAATTTGTTTGGCTGGAGAAAACAAGCAAACTAACACATACATAATATGTACGTTACCTATATATACATACATTCATTCATTTTTCATGTTGTTTATTTGCATCTGAGCATCATGTTTTCCTGCAAGTTTTACTCATGCTCGCATACATATATATATATATATATATATACAGTATATATATATATATATATATTATATTATATTATATATTTATATATATATATATTATATTATATATATATATACATATATATATATATATATATATTATATTATATATATATATATATATATACCCACAATCACTATATATTTATATATACAGTATATATATATATATATAGAGAGAGAGAGAGAGAGAGAGAGAGAGCTAGCTGCTGCTGCTGCTACTGCTACAATTATTTTGAACCTTCTCACCCACTTCCTAAACCTTTAATATTTTACACCTCTGCCCTTGCCTATCTTACCCCTAACGCACCTCATCCCTCAATTTCTTGATATTTTCTTATGCTCCCCCTCCACCTCTACTCTGATTTGTCTTCATTTTATTTCATTGAAATTTCTTCCTCCTCCTCCTCCTCACCTAAATTATATGACATCAGTTTCGTTCTCCTCTTGCTCCTCCTCACCTATATACTCCATGACATCAATTACTTCTTCTTTCTCCTCCACCGTCTATTTCTTTTTCTTTAATTTTCACTTCTTCCACTTGAATTTCTCCCTCCTCTTCCTCCGCCTCCCATCTCTATTCTATGGCTTCAATTTCTACCTCCTCTGACTCCTCCTCACTTCAATTATATGACATTAATTTCTTCTACCGCCTCTTCCTCTCCAGTTTATGACTTCATTTTCTTTAATTTTCACTCCTTCCGCCTCAATTTCTTCCCACTCACCTCTATTTTACAACATCTATTTCTTCTTCTTTCTCCTCTTCAGTCTATGACTCAATTTTCTTTAATTTTCACTTCCAGCACATCAATTTCTTCTTCGTCCATCGCCTCCTTACCTCTATTTTACAACATCAATTTCTTCTTCTTTCTCCTCCTCCTCCTCAGTCTATGACTTCATTTTCTTTAATTTTCTCTTCTTGCACTTTAATTTCTTCTTTGTCCTTCGCCTCCTTGCCTCTATTCTTCGACACCGATTTCTTCTTTCTCCTCCTCCTTAGTCTATGACTTAATTTTCTTGAATTTTCACTTCCAGCACTTCAATTTCTTCTTCGTCCTTCGCCTCCTTGCCCTATTCTACGACACCAATTTCTTCTTTTTTCTCCTCCACAGTCTATGACTTAATTTTCTTTAATTTTCACTTCTTGCACTTTAATTTCTTCTTCGTCCTTCGCCTCTTTACCTCTATTTTACAACATCAATTTCTTATTCTTTCTCCTCATCCTCCACAGTCTATGATTTAATTTTCTTTAATTTTCACTTCTTGCACTTTAATTTCTTCTCCGTCCTTCGCATCCTTACCTCTATTTTACAACACCAATTTCTTCTTCTTTCTCCTCCTCCTCAGTCTATGACTTAATTTTCTTTAATTTTCACTTTCAGCACTTCAATTTCTTCTTCGTCCTTCGCCTCCTTACCTCTATTTTACAACATCAATTTCTTATTCTTTCTCCTCCTCCTCCTCCTCCTCAGTCTATAACTTCATTTTCTTTATCGGGCTGGTCCTACGCCTGGTGTCTTTTGAGGGTAGCCGTGTCCGCCGTGTAAAAGGAGGCCGTAAAAGTTGTCGTCTTGATTCTGTCTTTGTTTAAGGAAAGCCATTATGCGCTGAAGACGTCGTTTTACAGGCAGGCGAGTGAGACGAGCATCCCACCTAAATATGGGATGCAACATCATAAACTCCCGGGTCGGTGGATTATGTTTACAATGGCTTTGGGGGAGAAGAGGGATGGGGAAGGGGGAGAGGCGGACTGGATGTAGGGAGAAAGGAAGATTTGAATATAAATATTGTGGTAAAGGGTCACACTCAGATATTTAAAGGGATATTTTCCTTCTGCCTGTCTTTCTGTCTATATCTACCCACGATTGTTGCCTGCTCAGTATTGCTTCAGAAAATCTCTATCTCTCTCTCTCTCTCTCTCTCTCTCTCTCTCTCTCTCTCTCTATTCAAATTCAAAATAAGGTGATAATAAGGTGCTAGTTTATAACCCGAGTTCTGCCATGTTATTAAGCTCTCCATTCTCCAATTTCTTGCTGGCAAAATTATGCATTGTAACATAAATGTATAAAAAAAATAACCTCCCTCAAGGCATTAAGATTTTTTTTTTTATGTTTTCATCACTTTATCTTCTTGTACAAGGAATAATTTGCAGAAAATTTATGTTCCCTTTATGCAAATCGACATAGACTAAAACACAACCTCCAAAGACTGAAAATAAAGCAAAGGAATATGCAAAGAAAAAAAAAAAGTAAAACGTATCATATACGAATAATGCAAAATAAACAAAACCGAATGGACAGAATTAATGAATATCTATGTCTGTATAGTCTGTGTCTATTTTTGTCTGAATATCAAATAGAAAATTATAAAAAATTCCTGTGCTTGATAATATGATAATATATGCAATATATGCATTATACGAAAGTATTTTACTTCATTTTCTAGTTTATCTTTTACTTGCTATAGTTTAAATTCCAAACTATCAACTCCGCTGGAAGTGAACTATCATACATTTATCAGAATAATTCTCTAATCTATGTTCCTGAATACATATAAGAAATTCCATTTAGGAAGGATGAAAAAATAAAAATTCTCATTATTTTATACTACAATCTTCTCTTAATGTACAGCTGCCCTATAATGGAAATAAGCAATCTAATCTTTTTATATTTCATATTTTTGTAAAT
>NC_090744.1:93257492-93259992 GCF_036898095.1 Palaemon carinicauda
GCCTGTTACAAGCGATCGCTCGTAAAGGAGCGACGGGTCCGAGATTTAATACTTGAGTCAGCGAGGTTTTGCTAACCTTTTTTGGGTCTTGGTTTAATGCTCCGATTTGTGGGGATTTATAATACCTTTTTCTGTATGGCTTACATGCTCGGATTCAATTTTTTTTTTTTTTCAAACAATTTAGAGTCGTGATATTACGGGTTTTTTATATCAAGTCGCATGATTCATGTATACGGTATTTTCCCTTTTTCATGGTTTAAATGTTTAAGATAATTTTCTCTTTACTCCTTTTGCTTTTCATTTATATTTTTTGAATACTTCAAATCAGAAATTTTTAATCTTTTGTTTTCCAATTTTTGGGGTTTGAATACTTGAAATAAACAATTTTGACTTTTTCAACTTGTATGTTTTAAATACTCCTAATTCATAGTTTTATACTTTTTTTTTTTAAAATACTTCAAATTAGAATTTGTTTATCCTTTTTGTGTTCCTTTTTATGGTTTGAATATTCAGAGCAAACATTTTTTCTCCTTCGTTTTTGTTTTGAATACTTATAAAAGTATTTTTACTCTTTTTTTTATGGTTCAAATACATTAAATAATAATTTTGTACTCTTTCTTTTTTCCCCTTTTAAGGTTTAAATACTTGAAATCAGACATTTTTTTTATTCTTCTTGTTTTCCATTTTTGAGGTTTAAGCACTGAAAAAACAAATTTTTACATTTTGGTTTTCCTTTTTTTAAGGTTTAAATACTTCAAATCAGAATTTTTACTCTTCTTGTTTTCGCTTTTTAGGTTTAAATACTTCAAATCAGAATTTTTACTCTTCTTGTTTTCCCTTTTTAAGGTTTAAATACTTCAAATCAGAATTTTTACTCTTATTTTCCCTTTTTAAGGTTTAAATACTTGAAATGAGACCTTTTTTATTTTTGTTTTCTTTTAAGATTTAAATACTTCAAATCAGAATTTTTTACTCCTTTTGTTTTCCTTTTTTAATGTTCAAATAATTGAAATTAGAAATTTTTTCTTTTTGTTTTCTTTTTCAAGATTTAGATACTTCAAAACAGAATTTTTTACTCCTTTTGTTTTCCTTTTTTAAGGGTTTAATACTTGAATTTAGACATTTTTTTTATTTTTTGTTTTCTTTTTTTAAGATTTAAATACTTCAAATCAGAATTTTTTACTCCTTTTGTTTTCCCTTTTTTAAGTTTCAAGTACTTGAAGTTAGACATTTTATATTTTTGTTTTATTTTTTAAAGATTTGAATAGTTAAAATCAGAATTTTTTACTCCTTTTGTTTTCCTTTTTTAATGTTTAAATACTTTAGATAAATTATTTTACTGATTTTTTCTTTTTTATAGTTTAACTACTTAAAAACAGATTTTTTATTTTTTTTTCTCCTTTTTTATATTTTCAATACTTAAAGTAAAAAAGATTCTACTCTTAATTTTCCTTTTTTCTGGTTTAAATACTTAAAATAAAAAATTTCTAAACTTTTTGTTTTCTTTTTTTATGGTGTAGATACTTGCAATAAATATTTATAGTTTTTATTTCTCTTTTTATGATTTAGATTCTTGCAATAAAAAATTTATAGTTTTTTTTATGGTTTAGATGTTTGCAATAAAAAATGTAGTATTTTTATTTCTTTTGTATGGTTTATGTACTTGCAATAAAAAATATATAGATTTTGTTTAATTTTTATGGTTTAAATATTTAAAATATAATTTTTTTACTCTTGTATATGGTTCAAACATACTAATGCATGAGTTTAGCAATTTTGCTTAAGATTCAAACATTGCGTTTAAACCCACAAGCAAAACTAGCTCATAAAGCTAATTTTGTTTGTTGTTTTAAACACAATATTACATAACTTTTTAATCTTCTTTTGTTATTGATTTTCTCAAGACACGATTTCCTCAATATTATTTTATCAGGTTTTTTTTTTTTTTTTTATTGATTAATTATATTGAACATGACCTTTTTTTACCGAACGAAATTATAGTTATACTAAATATGTCTAATGTCTTCTAATTCTAGAAATAATTGGATTTTAAAATGTTATAACTTGTGACTTACGTCCATTAGAATATACCATACTTTTTTTTCTATGACGATTTTCTCTTATTTTTCCTGTTATTTGTATCTCCTGTTGATAGGGTACCGCACTTGTTTCATACGAACTCATACACTATAAGGATATTGCCTTTCTTAACTCTCGCCCTCTCCTGCTCTGATAATAGAAAACCTGTTTAAGCTCGCCATTGCATGTTTCAGATTGTTTGATTTTTTTAACCTTCTTGATCCCAACTGCTTGTATAGAAGCTCGTTATCTGTTGAATAAGTGTTACTTGCATTCACCTTGCCACTCTCTTATCACCTAGCCGCCTCGCACAATAGTTTCCACATGATGTTTTTCGTCTTGATATTTTCCTTTTTAGTTTTCTCTGCTGATGTTTTTCTTAGTTTTTTGCTGTGGAATTTCACTGTTCATTTTTCTTGTT
>NC_090744.1:93262492-93282180 GCF_036898095.1 Palaemon carinicauda
TTCAATGATAATTACATATCTGGTTTCTAAGAATTACATATGTGGTTTCTGAAAATTGCATATCTGGTTTCTAAGGTTTGCATATCTGGTTTCTGATAATTGCATGTCTGGTTTCTAAGGTTTGCATATCTGGTTTCTGATAATTGCATGTCTGGTTTCTAAGGTTTGCATATCTGGTTTTTAAGAATTGCATATCTGGTTCTAAGGTTTGCATATCTGGTTTCTGATAATTGCATGTCTGGTTTCTAAGGTTTGCATATCTGGTTTTTAAGAATTACATATCTGGTTTCTAAGGTCTGCATATCTGGTTTATAAGATTTGCATATCTGGTTTCTAAGGTTTGCACATTGGTTTTTAAGAATTGCATATCTGGTTTCAAAGGTATGCACATCTGGTTTTTAAGAATTGCATATCTGGTTTCTAAGGTTTGCATATCTGGTTTATAAGGTGTGCATATCTGGTTTTTAAGAATTGCATATCTGGTTTCTAAGAATTGCATATCTGTTTTTAAGGGTTGCATATATGGTTTCTAAGAATTACATATCTGTTTTTAAGAATGCCATATCTGGTTTCTAAGAATTGCATATCTGTTTTTAAGGGTTGCATATCTGGTTTCTAAGAATTGCATATCTGTTTTTAAGAATGGCATATCTGGTTTCTAAGAATTGCCTATCTGTTTTTAAGGGTTGCATATCTGGTTTCTAAGAATTACATATCTGCTTTTAAGAATGGCATATCTGGTTTCTAAGAATTGCATATCTGTTTTTAAGGGTTGCATATCTGTTTTATAAGAATTGCATATCTGGTTTGTGAGGGTTGTATTTCTGGTTTTATGGGTTTCATGCGTATTTTGAATTACATTTCTGGTTTGGAAAGTTATATATCTTCTTTTTATGGGTTGCATATCTGGTTTTTAAGGTTTGCATATCGGTTTTTAAGGATTGCATATCTGATTTTTAAGAATTGCATATCTGGTTTGTAAGGGTTGATTTTATGGTTATATGGGTTACATGTCTGTTTTGAATTACATTTCTGGTTTGGAAAGTTACATATCTTCTTTTTATGGGTTGCATATCTGGTTTTTAAGGTTTGCATATTTGTTTTTAAGGATTGCATATCTGATTTTTAAGAATTTTCTGGTTTTATGGGTTACATGTCGGTTTTGAATTACATTTCTGGTTTGGAAAGTTGTGTATCTTTTTATGGGTTACATATCTGGTTTTTAAGAATGGTATATCTGGTTTCCAAGGGTTGCTTATCTTTTTTTTTTAAGGGTTACATGTCTTTTATAAAGGTTACATATCAGATTTTGAAGTGTTACATATCGGATTTTTAAGGGTTACATATATGCTTTTATAAGGGTTACATACCAGGTTTTTTATGAGTTACACCAGATTTTTATAGGCAAACTGTCCGTGATAGTTTTGGTCTCTGCTGCCTATTTTTTGGCTGTATTTATTCATACCATTTTGAGTCATGGAAGAAGACACACCCGAAATATTAGTTCTGGAGATATCTCTTGTACTAAATATGAGCCAAGGTTTAAGTTTTATCACGATAGGAGGCTTAGCATTGAATCCTGATTATATTAATATATTACAGTTATCATTCTCGCTTCCTTAATTTCCTTCATACTGCATCAGAGTTTCTGTGGATAACAATGAAATCTTAAACAGTTATTGCTTTTACATTTAATATCTTGAAGAAAAAATATTGATCTCATTAATATTCCTCTCAGAGTATTCGAACGACGATTGACGTGCGTTGTAAATATATTCTAATTTCTCTTAACATTCCTACTACCTTGGCACGTACTAACAAGGAGAGGTTGTGGGGAGGAGAGAGAGAGAGGGGGGGGAGAGGGGGGATTTTAATGTGACAACGACCGCTTAGGACCAATGAAAGTGACCAAAAATAAAAATCTTGAAAGTATAAGCATATTAATATCATTTTTTTTTCTCAACGTTCTTTAGCTAATGCAGACCGTCACACATTACTAACAATTAGGCTTAATTAAAAAGAAAAAAAAAACGAAGAGAAAAGTTGAAATTTTATTCATATTTATCTTTGCATCTTTATTATACGGCCAAGATGTTTAGGTCACACGTTCTGCTATATTGCTTGCGAGAGGAGCTTTGGCCCTCACATATTTGGCATAAATTTGAAGACGGAGTTCCTTTCACTTAGTCAGCATTTTTAAAATCTTTTTGTATCTTTAGATTGTATCTGCAATCGTACGTTATCAATATTTGCGTAATGGATAGCTCACGTTGTTTGTGGTGTGCGTGCAACCAAGCGCGCGTCCGTGCATGTGTAATGAAATCTAATACTTAATAAAAACGATTTGTCTCAGATTTAGTAATCTATTTAGAATATTACGTTTTATACCTCAAATATATATGGAAAATTCTTATGTTTATGATTGTCTTTATCTATTCGCGTCTTAATACTTTTATTTTACACGCATATTTGTTGGAGGTCTAATACATACTTGTTTTAACCCAAAATAGAGAATTAAACAAAAGACAAGGCAAGAGAAAGGGGTGTAACTCTATTAAAATGATAGTCCCGCCTCGTAAAAAATAGAAGGCTATTGGAACAGATTGTATAGTTCCCAAGCTTTACTGTAAAGCGAACAGAAAAATCACCAAATAAAACGGACCTCGGATTATTTTGCCTCTAAATACCTATTGAAAATTACAGGTACGAAAATTCAAAATAGTAGTTTATGACGTCAATTATAGAATATAGTTTACAGATACTTACGGTTCTAAACAAAAATGCCTTATATATATATATATATATATATATATATATATATATATATATATATATATATATATATATATATATATATATATATATGTGTGTGTGTGTGTGTGTGTGAATATATATATATATATATATATATATATATATATATATATATATATATATATATATATGTATATATATGTATGTATATATATGTATATATATACATATATATATATATATATATATATATATATATATATATATGTGTATATATATACATATATATACATACATATATATACATATATATATATAATATATATATATATATATATATATATATACAAATAAATGAATAAATAAATAAATAAATTAAAAATCCGTAAGAGAGCTGCAGCATTAACCTATCTGTGATCTTATCTGAAGCCTTATGAGAGGTAATACCATCATAACATTTTAATGTGTAGGGATGAGAAATACACCCAGCAAGGGGTTTTTCCTAGTTAAACCATATCACCGATTGGCCTACCCGGCCCACAGCGCTGGGTCATATGCTCCAGTAAATCCTGTTAGCGGTCAATGAAGATTTTATTGAATACATCATCCATTTATCTTTGTTTTAAGTTATTACTATCAAAGCACCATAGCCTTAAAACCAGGTATATATATATATATATATATATATATATATATATATATATATATATATATATATATATATATATATATATATATATATATATATAATATAATGTATATATTTATATCGATGTGTTCTGAAAATGTTTAACTTATTGATATATTTGTTTGATGGTTCATTCTTATACCTTAGATATTCAGTTCAGATTGATTAATTCTTATTGTCAGCTTTGTTTGAAATACTTTGCTTAAACTTCAGTGTGTTGACGAATCTTGAACTCAAGACAATCCAGGCTACAGTTCTCTCTCTCTCTCTCTCTCTCTCTCTCTCTCTCTCTCTCTCTCTCTCTCTCTCTCTCTCGCTCTCTCTCTCTCTCTCTCTCTCTCTCTCTCTCTCTCTCTCTCTCTCTCTCTCTCTCTCTCCCTCTCTCTCTTAATACTATGCGTAGGGGGTAAATGGCTATTTAATGTTCCTCCTCCTCTCAATACTTGTCATTATAAGGCCTTTAATCTACTTGTGCTGGATGTTTACTGTTTATATTTATGGCCATCATTACCGTTTTAATTAAGCAAATCAATATCACTAATCTAATATATTTTCATATATCATGTCCTTTTGACTGTTAAGACATTCAGGAATTGATCACTCTTCAGAATGAAGTGGGAAATTGATTAAGGTTCGTTTCAAAGAGTCTTACATTTTTTTTTATATTGTGCATATCATGCTTTTACGGGATTTGCATTTGGAGCCGTGGGAAATATTGATGCGGAGGTATTTCGAGAGAAGATCTGCACGAGATAGTGTAACGAATCATTCTCGACGAGAGTAATTTGTATTTGTGTACGTGACTCGGCACATTAGAGAGCAAAAGGCATTTTCCACCTATTGATTTTCATGAAACTTTTTGTTTTATAGGATTTATCATCCTCTTTTGTTGAGAGAGAGAGAGAGAGAGAGAGAGAGAGAGAGAGAGAGAGAGAGAGAGAGAGAGAGAGAGAATTTCTAATTTTATTCAGGCTAATATTTAATATATTTATTAAGGTAACATAGAAGCTGCCGTCATCGCTAGTGAATGTCGTAGTTCCTTAGAGGCTGTGTCAATTTTTGTATTATACATAATGTCTTCGAGTAATTTGTTTTTCATTATTGTTTACACGTTCTACATTTAAGGGATGCATTAACGTACCTTTTAACTACATTGCCATATTTGGAAGGTACTTAAGCATACTTCGAGATACTTTACCATACTTTGCAGATACTTTACCGTACTTAGTAGCTACTTTACCATACTTCGAGATACTTTACCGTACTTAGTAGCTACTTACCATACTTGGCAGATACTTTACTGTACTTCCAAGCTACTTTACCATACTTTGCAGATTCTTTACCGTACTTCGAAGCTACTTTACCATACTTTAAGATACTTTATCGTACTCCAAAACTACCTGTCCATACTTCGAGAGACGTACTTCGAAACTACTTCACCATACTTTACCATACTTCGAAGCTACTTTACCATACTTTGCAGGTACTTTACCGTACTTCGAAAATACTTTACCATACTTAGAGATACTTTACCATACTTTGCAGATTCTTTACTAAATTTCGAAGCTACTTTTCCATACTTAGAGATACTTTACCATTCTTCGAAGTTACTTTACCATACTTCGAGATATTTTACCATACTTCGAAGCTACTTCACCATACTTTGCAGATTCTTTACTAAATTTCGAAGCTACTTTTCCATACTTCGAGATACTTTACCATACTTCGAAGCTACTACACCATACTTTACCATACTTCGAAGCTATTTCACCATATTTTACCATACTTTGAAGCTACTTTACCATACTTTGAGATACTTTACCATACTTCGAAGCTACTTTACCATACTTCGAAGCTACTTTACCATATTTTACCATACTTTGAGATACTTTACCATACTTTGAGATACTTTACCATACTTGGAGATACTTTACTATACTTCGAAACTACTTCACCATACTTTACCATACTTCAAGATACTTTACCATACTTCGAGATACTTTACCGTACTTCAAAAATACTTTACCATACTTCTAAGCTACTTTACCATACTTCGCAGGTACATTACCGTACTTCGAAAATACTTTACCATACTTCGAGATACTTTACCATGCTTTGAAGCTACTTCACCATATTTCATAGATTCTTTACTGTACATAGAAGGTACTTTACCATACGTCGCAGATTCTGTATTCTTTATTGGACTTGGAAGCTTCTTTACCATACTTCGAGACTACTTTACCATACTTCGAGACTACTTTACCATACTTTGACACTACTTTACCATACTTCGAGATACTTTACCATACTTCGAGATACTTTACCAGACTTTGAAACTACTTTACCATACTTCGAGATACTTTACCATACTTTGAAACTACTTTACCATACTTCGAGATACTTTACCATACTTCGAGATACTTTACCATTCTTCGAGATACTTTACCATACTTCGAGATACTTTACCAGACTTTGAAACTACTTTACCATACTTCGAGATACTTTACCATACTTTGAAACTACTTTACCATACTTCGAGATACTTTACCATACTTCGAGATACTTTACCATACTTTGAAACTACTTTACCATTCTTCGAGATACTTTACCATACTTCGAGATACTTTACCATACTTCGAAATTACTTTTCCATACTTTGAGATACTTTACCATACTTCGAGATACTTTATCATATTTCGAAACTACTTTACCATACTTTGCAAATTCTTTACTGTACTTGAAAGCTACTTTACCATAGTTCAAGATACCTTATCGTACTTCAAAACTACTTTACCATACTTCAAGATACTTTACCGTACTTCGAAGTTACTTTACCATACTTCGAGATACTTTACCATACTTCGCAGAAGGTACTTTACTGTACTTCGTAGATTCTTTACTGTACTTGGAAGTCACTTTACCTTATCTCGAGATACTTTACCATATTTCGAAGCTACTTTACAGTACTTTGCAGATACTTTACCGTACTTCAAATGTAGTTTACCATACTTTGCAGGTACTTTATTGTACTTCAAATGTACTTTATCATACTTCGCAAATACTTTACCGTACTTTAAATCTACTTTACCATACTTCACAAATACTTTACCGTACTTTAAATCTACTTTAAATCTACTTTACCATACTTCGCAAATACTTTGCCGTACTTCAAATCTACTTTACCATACTTCGCAAATACTTTACCGTACTTCAAATCTACTTTACCATACTTCGCAAATACTTTGCCGTACTTCAAATCTACTTTACCATACTTCGCAAATACTTTACCGTACTTTAAATCTACTTTACCCTACTTCGAAGCTACTTTACCATATTTCGAAGCTACTTTTATCATATTTCGAAGCTACTTTGCCATACTTCGCAGATACTTTACCGTACTTCAAATCTACTTTACCATACTTCACAGATACTTTATTGCACTTCAAATCTACTTTACCATACTTTGAGATACTTTACCATACTTCGAAGCTACTTTACAATACTTCGCAGATACTTTACCGTACTTCAAATCTACTTTACCATACTTCACAGATACTTTATTGCACTTCAAATCTACTTTACCATACTTTGAGATACTTTACCATACTTCGAAGCCACTTTACAATACTTCGCAGATACTTTACCGTACTTCAAAACTACTTTACAATACTTCGCAGATACTTTACCGTACTTCAAAGCTACTTTACAATACTTCGCAGATACTTTACTGTACTTGAAAGCTACTTTAGCATACTTCGCAGATACTTTACCGTACTTCAAAGCTACTTTACAATACTTCGCAGATACCTTACTGTACTTCAAAGCTACTTTACTGTACTTCAAAGCTACTTTACAATACTTCGCAGATACTTTACTGTACTTCAAGGCTACTTTACTGTACTTCAAAGCTACTTTACAATACTTCACAGATACTTTACCGTACATCAAAACTACTTTAGCATACTTCGCAGATACTTTACCGTACTTCAAAGCTACTTTACAATACTTCGCAGATACTTTACCGTACTTCAAAGCTACTTTACTGTACTTCAAAGCTACTTTACAATACTTCGCAGATACTTTACCGTACTTCAAAGCTACTTTACAATACTTCGCAGATACTTTACCGTACTTCAAAGCTACTTTACAATACTTCGCAGATACTTTACTGTACTTCAAAGCTACTTTACTGTACTTCAAAGCTACTTTACAATACTTCGCAGATACTTTACTGTACTTCAAAGCTACTTTACTGTACTTCAAAGCTACTTTACAATACTTCGCAGATACTTTACTGTACTTCAAAGCTACTTTAGCATACTTCGCAGATACTTTACCGTACTTCAAAGCTACTTTACAATATTTCGCAGATACTTTACTGCACTTCAAAACTACTTTACTGTACTTCAAAGCTACTTTACAATACTTCGCAGATACTTTACTGTACTTCAAAGCTACTTTACTGTACTTCAAAGCTACTTTACAATACTTCGCAGATACTTTACAGTACTTCAAAGCTACTTTAGCATACTTCGCAGATACTTTACCGTACTTCAAAGCTACTTTACAATACTTCGCAGATACTTTACCGTACTTCAAAGCTACTTTACAATACTTCGCAGATACTTTACTGTACTTCAAAGCTACTTTACTGTACTTCAAAGCTACTTTACAATACTTCGCAGATACTTTACTGTACTTCAAAGCTACTTTAACATACTTTGCAGATACTTTACCGTACATCAAAAGTACTTTAGCATACTTCGCAGATACTTTATCGTACTTCAAAGTTACTTTACAATACTTCGCAGATACTTTACTGTACTTCAAAGCTACTTTACTGTACTTCAAAGCTACTTTACAATACTTCGCAGATACTTTACTGCACTTCAAAACTACTTTACTGTACTTCAAAGCTACTTTACAATACTTCGCAGATACTTTACTGTACTTCAAAGCTACTTTAGCATACTTCGCAGATACTTTACCGTACTTCAAAGCTACTTTACAATACTTCGCAGATACTTTACTGCACTTCAAAACTACTTTACTGTACTTCAAAGCTACTTTACAATACTTCGCAGATACTTTACTGTACTTCAAAGCTACTTTACAATACTTCGCAGATACTTTACTGTACTTCAAAGCTACTTTAACATACTTTGCAGATACTTTACCGTACATCAAAAGTACTTTAGCATACTTCGCAGATACTTTATCGTACTTCAAAGCTACTTTACAATACTTCGCAGATACTTTACTGTACTTCAAAGCTACTTTATTGTACTTCAAAGCTACTTTAACATACTTTGCAGATACTTTACCGTACATCAAAAGTACTTTAGCATACTTCGCAGATACTTTATCGTACTTCAAAGCTACTTTACAATACTTCGCAGATGCTTTACTGTACTTCAAAGCTACTTTAGCATACTTACCAGATACTTTACCGTGCATCAAAACTACTTTAGCATACTTTGCAGATACTTTACCGTACATCAAAAGTACTTTAGCATACTTTGCAGATACTTTACCGTACTTCACCGTACTTCAAATCTACTTTACCATACTTTGCAGATACTTTACCGTGCATCAAAACTACTTTAGCATACTTTGCAGATACTTTACCGTGCATCAAGACTACTTTAGCATACTTTGCAAATACTTTACCGTGCATCAAAACTACTTTAGCATACTTTGCAGATACTTTACCGTGCATCAAAACTACTTTAGTATACTTTGCAGATACTTTACCGTGCATCAAAACTACTTTAGCATACTTCGCAGATACTTTACCGTGCATCTAAACTACTTTAGCATACTTCGCAGATACTTTACCGTGCATCAAAACTACTTTAGCATACTTCGCAGATACTTTACCGTGCATCAAAACTACTTTAGCATACTTCGCAGATACTTTACCGTGCATCAAAACTACTTTCGCATACTTCGCAGATACTTTACCGTGCATCAAAACTACTTTAGCATACTTCGTAGATACTTTACTGTACTTCGAAGCTATTTTACCGTACTTCGAAGCTATTTTACCGTACTTCGAAGCTCTGTGGAATAATATGATATTTCATCCCTTCGATGCGGCTTGCTTATTTAGAGGTCACTTTCCCTCTCTTTAAACGTGTCTATAGAGGAAATGATTACCCTTTTATTAAGATATTTTAATTGTTCATTACATCTCTTGTTTATTTATTTACTTGGTACCTTTCCTTAATGGGCTATTTTTCCTTGTTGGAGCCCTTGGGCCTATAGCATCCTGCTTTTAGAATTAGGATTGTAACTAAGCTTGTAATAATAGTAATAATTTATTATTATTATTATTATTATTATTATTTATTAATATTATTGTTATTGTTATTATTATTATTATTTATTATTATTATTATTTATTATTATTATTGTTGTTATTATTATTATTGTTGTTATTATTTTTATAATTTATTTATTATAATTATTTATTATGATTATTATTATTTATTATTATTTCTTCTTATTTATTATTTATTAGTATTATTTATTAGTATTATTAGTATTGGTATTATTGTTAGTATTAGTATTATTATTATTATTATTATTATTATTATTATTATTTATTATTAGTAGTAGTATTATTAGTATTATTAGTATTATTATTAGTATTATTAGTATTAGTATGATAATAATACTAATAATAATAATAATAATAATAATAATAATACTAATAATAATAATGATATTCGGACGACATGAAATTACCTAACATGGAGGCGACCAAGACTATAAGAGATTGCTTTACAGCTCGATGATGATCCTGTAAAGATGTCAAGGAAATACTTAACCTATCTCACTTTTCTTCAAGCCTGAAAAGACTGGAAGAAATTACATTTTTCTCGGCCAACAGGATACAGGGAGATTACTTTTCAACAAGGATGCTTATGCAACAAGTGATTGCTTGACCCCTCTATGAGAGATGACCTAGAGACTGAAATAGATTACCCTTAAAGAGATTATTTTTCACGATGCTGTCTTACTTGAAAGAGATTACGTACCACTTTGCATCACTTAAATTGTTAGTTATGATTCATCTTGCACGATTCATTTGTAGGACACATCTGAAGTGTTATCACCGAGGAAATGTAATAATTTAGTTAGCTAATATTGAAGCTATAATTGTCGTAAATGAAATTCCAGTCGTCCTTATTAGTAATTTCTTTTTTTATATTTACTTCATTTTAATATTGGATCAAATAAGGCAACGCGCTCAGTTAGTTTTTCAAACTTCGTATCGACCAGTTGATATATAGTCATATCTATCTAAGTGTTTGAGGTCTATGTATCGACCTAAACACGGAAAAAATTGCATACAAAACGTTAGAGTGAACGTCAGACTCAGACCCACAAACTAAGAAAGAAATTTATAATACCGTAACCTGAAAGGAGATTTAAAAAACATAAGAAATAGCCTTTTTCCCGAATGGCGACACCAATGAGGCTGCAGCTATAGATAGAGGCAGTTGGTAGTAAGTGGCTCGGAGGTGCATCAAGTGTGCAAGATATGGAGGAGTGGGCGGGTTCAGCAACTTGTCTACCTCTACCTGCTCTCGGGACTACTTGTTGCAGCTACAGCTGGGAGGATCCACTTTTCACCTCGAACTATATCGGAGAAGCATAACACTCCATTAAAGGAGGCCGTCAACTTCTGGTTGTAGTATAGGCTCCTTCGATTAAGCAGGAGGTCTCTCCTCTATCTCTCTCTCTCTCTCTCTCTCTCTCTCTCTCTCTCTCTCTCTCTCTCTCTCTCAGTATTGTTTGATTTTATCCATTTTGCCTGACTCTGATTTCTTTTAAGACTTCTGAAATTAATGGGAAAACAGCGCGCATAGAGTTGAAAAAAAAAAGTGTCATGGTAAGTACGTAGTACTCAGCGTAACAAGTTTTTGTTCCTGAATGTCCCGTGAGCATGGCGAAATAAAAAGAACAGGTGATTGCTTCATTCTACAAACCTGTAATAACCATTTACTAAGTAATTTTTTTTCTTTTTTTTTTTTTGCTGGTGAGATAAAATTATTTTTAGATACAGATAGAGGGGAAGTCTTATATTAATTATGAAACTAGAATAGATGGTAAGGTTAGCTCATTGAGATTTCTAAAAGTGCATTAGTTAAGGGCTGAGAAGGAATAGATGTTGAGAGAGAGAGAGAGAGAGAGAGAGAAGGAGAGAGAGAGAGAGAGAGAGAATTTATTTTCTTACCTGTAAAATAAATACGCGAGTAGATAAATTTTACTATCCGTTTAGGGTATTAGCTCGTCGAATTCTACCTTAGAGAGAGAGAGAGAGAGAGAGAGAGAGAGAGAGAGAGAGAGAGATTTTTCTTATCTGTAAAATAAATACAAGAGTAGATAAATTTTACCACTCGTTTAGGGTATTACCTCTTCGAGTTCTACCTTGGAGAGAGAGAGAGAGAGAGAGAGAGAGAGAGAGAGAGAGAATTTTTTTCTTACCTGTAAAATAAATACAGGAGTAGATAAATTTTACCACTCGTTTAGGGTATTACCTCGTCGAATTCTACCATGGAGAGAGAGAGAGAGAGAGAGAGAGAGAGAGAGAGAGAAAAAAAAAAGTTCCCAATAAGCTGCATAGATGATATCTGCTGATACCTCACACGAGCAGACAAGCAGACCTTGTGTTCTGATGACCATACAAGGGTTCGCACTCATCTGGCGCAATCTGCCCCAGCCATCGGAGCACCAAACAGGAGCTTTCTCTTAATCTCGGCCTCCTATCATTCCTCGCTCCTCACAGGTGTCATTGTCAGTCTTTATACAAAAAGGCTGTTAGGGTTCCATATATAATCTTTTGACTACATTTAGTGGGAGGGACAGTGCCGTCAATGTACCTTGCATGTTGCAATGTAGTCATTACTTGCACCACATTAAGGTATCTGTACTCAGAAAGGGTTATACTGTGTGTATGTATATATATATATATATATATATGCATGTATATATATATATATATAATGTATATATATATATATATATATATTTATATATATATACACACATATATATATATATATATATAAATAAATAAATAAATATATAAATATATATATATAAGGTCTGTGCAGCGTTCTTTGGGCTCCTATCTGCATTTGTATTTTACTTCTATTCATGTTTTTTTTCTTCCTTCTGGCTGTCTAACCTCTTTTCTCCGTAGTTCAGTTACTGGATTTTCCTTTATTTGGATTTGAACGGTGACTGGTGGTCCCAGCCCCGGGCTATATCTAACAAATTCATGAATCCAATCCAATCACTGGTTTCATTGTCAGTCTGCCACTTTTTAGCTTTCGACTTTACTATTAGTCCATTTTTCTTGATTCAATCTTAACGTCAAATCTTCATTTTTCTTCTGGTGTTGTTTTCCCAATTTTATATCGGTGCTGAATGGCCTTCCGACCCCAACACCGAGTTATATTGTCCAAATGTATTAATCTTATCCATATCCTCCGTAGGTAGTAGGATGGCCAAGGCACCATCTACCCGTTGAGATATTACCGCTAGTTATAGGGTCATTTGACTTGACAAGATATCACATTGGATCCTTCTCTGATTACGGCTCATTTTTCCTTGCCTACACATACACCGAATAGTCTGGCTTATTGTTTAAACATTCTCCGCTTTCCTCATACATCTGACAAGACTAACATAACCGAAAAAATTTTCTTAACTCGTTGGGTTAACTACTGCACCGTAATTGTTCAGTTGCTACTCTCCTCTTGGTAAGGGTTGAAGAGACTCTTTAGCTATGGTAAGCAGCTCTTCTAGAAGGACACTCTAAAATCAAACCATTGTTCTTTATTCTTGGGTAGTGCCATAGCCTCTGTACCATGGTCTTCCATTGTCTTGTGTTAGAGTTATCTTGCTTGAGGAAACACTATTTTATTCATCTCGTTATAGCTTTTCCTCACTGGGGTATTTTCCCCTGTTTGAGCCTTGAGCTTATAGCATCCAGCTTTCCAACCAGGGTTATAGCGACTTGACAGTTGTGTTTTTGGAAATCTCAAGTGTTGGGTCGGCAATTTGATCCCCGTAACCGGAAGTTTATATCCCTGATTATTTTTTATTTTGATGTTTGGAAGTTGCAAAACATAAAAGACTATTGGTAGTAGGGCCGTCTTAGGAAGCGTGGTCAATGCGGTACTTTTTTTTTTTTTTTTTTTTTACCAATAACTTTGTTTTATATTAGGATAATTTAATTTGAAGATTCTCTCTCTCTCTCTCTCTTCTCTCTCTCTCTCTCTCTCTCTCTCTCTCTCTCAAAATGTTTACTCCTTACAATCATGTGGATATAAAGTTTTAATACTACCACATGCACTACCATTACTACTGGTATTAAAGTGGATAATTTTGTATATTATCCTTTTGCCTTTTTTCAAGCAGACATCTTCTAATGTTCTTCATGGACAGTAAATGAACCTCACGCTTTATTCTTTTGCTAAACATGTCTCCCAGTCTTCTCTCCTTCGTTTAACGATATTGACCCTAGGTCAATTTGATGGTTTCCAAGTATGGTATAAGATCTCTCTCTCTCTCTCTCTCTCTCTCTCTCTCTCTCTCTCTGCCTGACTCTTTCCAATGATACTAACTTGTGAATCCTTTTAAGTGAGTGAGCTTTGACATGCTTTTTAAAGATCAAACTTCCATCGCTTTATCTTGAGCTGAAATGGTCACCAATCGCAGAATCTACCTGTTGGTTACTACAAGGGTCAAGTCAAGTGGACGTTGGTGTTCTCGGTAAGATAATACCAAAGGGACTTGATGTGTATAATTGCCTTGGACTTGCAGGTGCTACAAAAAAAAAGAAAAAAAAAAAAAAAGAAATCAGAGGTCTGGGGCGAGTTTACCTTTGGTGTCAGATGTATAGATTGGTAGAAATTATTTGATTGAGTAATTGTTGTTGAAGTAATGGCTTGTTAATAATGTTTTAAATAAAGTCGATCGAGGAGTCCTAGCTGCCCCCACTTTTTAACTTTTCAAGAGTAGCTTTGTTATTAGTTCTTGTCTTCCATCTTTCTGACCACACTCTTTGATATTTTATTTATAGTATAACTTTGCCCCCCCCCCCCAATTTACAGCTTGCTTTTGATTAGTCTCGTTGACCCCAGCATCGGACTGAATAGAAGAACTCGTATAAGGTAATTAGTTGTGTATCCTTTGGTGGAGGAAATGTTGTCAGGATGATTGCTGACCTGTTCATTCAAAATCAATGGGAAATCGTTTTACTTTGAAATCAAACGATGGCTTCTTCGATAACAATCTAGTGTGAAGTAAAACTATATACACTGTTGTATAAACCCACACCTTGTAATACCACAATACCCATCTGAAATTCGAATTGCTGAAAGTCTACTGATTAAGGCCTTAAAACCATCTTCAAATAATGAAACTTCAAACTTTCCACTGAAATTGTTTTAAGTTTATAATATTTGTGTTTTTTTAGTCTAATTCCAATTATGGAATTCATTCCAAGATCCACAGTGGAATTGGTTAAATTACAGAATTTCAAACTTGCTACAAATGTTTTTATGTTGAACAGGTTGACATAATTTCTCTTCACTTAATAATTTATAAGTGACATTTTTATTCATTACTTCTCATAGTTTATTTCCTTATTTCCTTTCCTCACTTAGCTACTTTCCCTGTTGGAGCCCTAGGCTTGTATCATCCGTCATTTCCAACAAGGGTTGTAGCTTAGCTAATAATAGTAATAATGATAATAACAATAATAATGAAACTTCTGTCTGGTGTCTCATATAACACCAATCCAATAAGGTAAAGCATGTCTGGATATGAAATCACTCAAGTTATTGATAAAGCGTATACATAATCACTTGTTATTGATAAAGCTTATACATAATCACTTATGTTATTGATAAAGCTTATACATAATCACTTGTTATTGATAAAGCTTATACATAATCACTTATGTTATTGATAAAGCTTATACATAATAACTTATGTTAATGAAAAAGCTTATACATAATATTGGAACACCCTTATATGAAAGAGGAAACAAAACTGCTATAGTAAATAAGTAGAGATAGTTAACTAAAGAAAAAACTAGACAGATCAAGTAAGCATTAAAATGTTCCCTAACATAATAATAATATTATTAGTATTATTATTATTATTATTATTATTATTATTATTACTTGGTAAGCTGAAACGCTAGTTGGAAAATCAGAATGCTATAAGGCCAGGGGCTCCAACAGGGAAAATAGCCCCGTGAAGAAAGGAAACAGGGAAATAATAAAATATTTTAAGAACAGTAACATTAATTAATATTTCCTCTATAAACTATAAAAACTTTAACAAAACAAGAGGAAGAGAAATAAGATAGAAAAGTGTACCCGAGTGTACACCCATCAACAAAACCGGTGTCGCCTGGCCGGACCTGACTTGGAGAGATCATGCCCTTCTTTCCCTGAAAGGTGGACGAAGTTAAACAACCGAGAAGTCGTTAGAATGGTTCGAATGTCAGGAGGACGGAAATTACCGATATCACTCAATGAAATGCGATGATGAATGAAATCATATATGTAAATATATACATATACATGTGTATATATATATATATATATATATATATGAGATTGAGAGGTCTTATCTCTTATTCTTTTAAGAAATGCTATAGTTTTCGTGAAAAATTTTCAAAAAATATAATCACACTTATATATTTGAATTCATATGAGATCTCTCTCTCTCTCTCTTTATATATATATATATATATATATATACATATATATATTACCTTTATCCAATATTTACATCATTTGGAAGTGCCCCAAAGGATCACACAAAACTGCTAACTTCTTTGCAAGCTTGTGTTGGATTTGTATGTCTTGTGGGTGAAGAGCGCGTGTTCCAAAGATGTTCAGTAACCCCCCTAAACACAAATCCAAACCCAAACCACGTGTGATATTGGTTGATTTTAAGGCGTAGTCGCTGGTCACATGTTTTTTTTTTTTTTTTTTTTTTTATACAATCGTGGTTTGGTTATGGATTGTTTGTTATTTTACTGAAAACACCCCGTCATATTCCTTTTTCTTGAATCGTAACAGCAGTAAGGAACCAGTGTCTTATTTTATTTCATGAACTCTCATAGCGATTTGTGGTGGTTAACCTTTTTCAATGCATGCTCTCTTTTCAAATCAGCATAAAATTCTTGCACCCCTGAAATGTTGAAATACAAGAGAAAACCACTTAAATGCTATGATATAAAGTGATCTGATGTGTAGTAAATGAGAAAATAACAAAAGGTTTTCTAGGACAAATACTGTTACTTTTTTTGCAGAAAAAAGTAAACCTGTGTATAAGGATTTTTTTTTTTTCATATTCATAAGGTTAGGAACCGACCACACAGCTCGTATGGGAGCAGGCACCTTTGATTAAGAAACATGAGTGAGATCCATCACAACTTTGTTGATACATTGTCATTAATTGTCGGTATTTAGGGATTGCTGTCCGTCCATTTGCTATTTAGGTGTTGTTTTTGGTTCAGTTTGTAAAGAATAAAGCTATTTTTAGTTGTGCGATTCATAATTTTCCGACAATTGTCACTCAAATTACTGAATATGATATCCATAGCTACCAAAACTTAGTTACCTTGGACAATTTTGACAAGGGAAATTTTAATTCTATAATAATTTCATAAGCTTGCTGTAGAATTCTATATATAACAGGAAGAAATAAGTCTAATTTTGATCTTATACTTTCCTTGCATGTTGGTTTGGTTTTTGAAATGGCGGAGACCACCAAATTTCCCCAAACTGGTGGGTTATGGATCTTTGGGCAATTAGTATCAATATCTAAAACCAGCTCAGGCCACGTCTTTAGGTTGGACTTAACATGTATATGTTGCCCATAAATTATACACGCCAAGTTTTGTAGCCGATGTTTTTATGAGTCATTATGGCTAAAAATGAGCCATGGCAATAATCGATTATTCTAGACTGAGAAGATACTATAGGATATCCTATTCTGGCATAGGATTTACATATATAACTTAGTTGAGTTACCAGCATTAATTTTTTTAACATGGGTATCATTTCAATTGGTGGCATTTTATGCCATATTGCATGTAAAATAAATGATAAATTAATAAAAATTTGATATATTTTGTTAAATTACATGTAACGAAATGAAAATATATGTAACAATATAATTGGGTATATTTCATGTTATATTCCATGTAAAAATAATAAATAACAAAGGAAAACAGTTTTTATTGTATACACATCATGCATTATATTGCATGTAAATATAAAGATTTAGAATACAGTGTTACAAATGCATGATCTTGTCAATAGCTGGTCCATCCCCGTTGGGCATCTATCACTTCGTTTAGAGGTGTAGGCATGGAGGCCACGAGCCGTTCGCAAATGTTTGGTCGGCGTCGCACTGACTCCCATACCTCTCTCACCGATTGGTCAATAGCATCACATGTCCGTTCTGGTCCATCTTTATTTCCTGCTTCATTATTCCCCACAGATTCTCAATAGGGTTCATATCACAGCCTTTGGTAGGGCAGTCCATCATCAGAATTTCAGGGTGCCTCCTGAACCACTCGGTCACAATGTGGGCTGTGTATTCGGCTATTGTCTTGGACAAATATGATGGGCTCGCCGTCAGGGGATTGCCATGGTTCTTACTGTTGGCAGCATCACATCATCAAGAATAGATATATATTTCCTGGCATTCAAGGTGCCGTTAATTCTTACTAATTCCCTTGAGACAAAACTCGACATCCCATCCCCAATAACTTATCCCCAACCCTCCCACTCCTGGCTCTCTCCTGAATATTGTTTGCATCGTATCTTGTGCCGATGCGACGCCAGACATGCCTTGCTCTGGCCTCAACTGACGTGAAATAAGTTTCATCGCTAAATATCACATTTTTCCAGAAATTCTAAATCTTCAGGTAGATGTTACAGAGCAAAGCCTAGACGGGTGTCACGGTGCCATTGCTCAAGGTGTTCTTTGACAGCTGGAACATGACAGCTGATCGAGTGCTCCCTCAGTCGACGTCTAGTTGTTTGTGCAGTACACGAAAGATTAAGTTCTTGTGAAATAGCTACAGATGCTTTCATGGGGTTAGCTGTTGATACTGCCAGGATTTGTTGATCTTGCTGTGGTGTTGTCACTCGAGGTCGTCCTATCCTTCATCTATTTGCTAATGTTCCTTCTTCACGCCAACTTAATATCCACCTCTGGACTGTGCGAGTTGACACTCCAATGCTGATAGCAATATCTCGGGTTGGAACACCACGCTCCCACTCACCAACGATCCGGCCTCTTTGAGTTATACTCTTAACAGAGTTGTCTTTGTTTGCTGCTGCCATCTCTACAAATATTGTCGTATATATGAATAAATATATGGATCATAGAGCACAATGTCATGTATTACAACAATTATTCCAAATAAACAATATAGATAGACAAAACCACTGAAACCAACACCTACCTATTACAAATACTCCTTATTACCAATGATTATTTTACCCAATAGCTGAAAACACCTGGCTATCAAGACCACTGGCTTTTGGATTGTCAATTCTTTGCTGTGTTCCACGTCAACCGTGAGCTAGGACCCACCCCCTCCCCTCAAAACTATCGTTCAGAATTCAAACGATGATATAAATAATGTTAGAACGATATATGGCACTTTTTCATTGCGAGTTGGAATCATTGATATTGCTATTAATGGATATCAATAAGGGTATTACCATCATCATCATCATCATCACTTCATGTTAATAAGCAAACCTCGTCAAGCCATACATGAATAAAAAGCGGCATTAGCCGGCCGGCCCCCTTAAGATCACACATTTGCCACCTCTCCCCCACCATCTTTAACCCCCCACCTGGTTATATCCTTCTACCCCCATCCCCACATGTTCGAGGTTTAAAGAGTCTAACCGTTTTGTTGAGATCCTTCAGGTGGAAGTTTTTTAGAAATGAAAAACAAAATACCAAGATGACAATGTTTCATAGATTTTGCTTTCCAAAGTGTTTACAATTATGTCAAAACTATAAACAACGAAGTAAATATGCAAAAGATTTATTGAAAAGATATCGAGAGTAATGGATTTCTTGAAGAGCTTACCGGGAGCACACCTATAAGGTGTTGGATATCAGGTCATGAAACGACAAATAAAATCGTAATACAAAAAGTCAATGCTAGACTTGG